>NC_136493.1:99021797-99206797 GCF_053919585.1 Euprymna scolopes
TTGCAGCATTAAGAATTGAATATATAATGTTATAAATTGAATTAAAAAAAAAATTCTTAGTGCAATATTTTAAGTTATAAATGTATATTTTTTTACTAGACTATCTTGTCCTTTTCTTTTCCGGTTTTAACAACTAGTCCTTTACTAGACATGGTTGCTATGGAAACCAGTCATAAAAAATGTCGCTCACCTCCCTACATTTTTTTTTACGATTTTGAACACCAGTAAATTCATCATAACTTTTGTTTTACTAAACGAAAATTAAAAATTTGTTTTTCACAATATAGATGAGGAAATGATCTATAAACTGTAATAATTGTTTGAAATTTTGTCGAAAAATGAATGAGCGGGGAAGCTTTAAAGCAGTTCTAAATGACTAAAACTGGCACTTAACCATATATTCCATTCTCCTTCATTCTCTTTCTCTTTCCCCTCTTCCTCTTTTCTTCTTTTTTTTCTCTCCCTCTCCTTTTTTTCTCTTATTTCTCCCTTTTTTTTCCTTTTCTCTCCCTCATTTCTCGTCTTTCTCTCTTTTCTGTTCTCGATTCCCTGATATCAAACCTACTCTGACTGTTACTCCTTCCATCTTCCACCCATCCACTAATCATTTCACTAATGAAATACAAATAAAACAAATAAAGCCAATCCCAATAAAGATAATCAAAACTTGATAAAACAATGCTTCATTAGTATCATTTATCTTGAGTGTCATCACCATTCTGACTTATATTGATTGTTTCTCCATCTTATCTGTTTATTCAAGGCGTGATTCATTTTGTTGGTTATACTTGCTGATCGATATCAATCATTTATTGGATGAAACTTGAACGTTTGGTAATTTCATTTTAATCGACACAGACACAATTGATTAATAAAATAGTAATGGAAATCTTCCTTAAGTAGTTATATCTACCTTGTCACTTAAAAAAAAAAATGTTTTTTTTAAGGTGTGCTTGCCTGTTGAGAGAATAGTAGGGGCTTTATGGCGAAGGTATCATATTGAAACAGATGTTCAAATTACTAAATATAAACTTTAAAACAATTTTGGAGTTTGGGATCAGCTGTTACATGGATCCGACTGTGTGAAAATATTATACCAAGATGTCACGAAATATTGATACATATTAGCAGAAAAAGGTCTCAATATAATTGTTTTAGATAAAACCATTAAATGGAAACGTCCGTTTCAAAATATAGGGTCCTGCAAGTAAATTGGGACTTTTTCATTTCTTTTGAAATTTCTTAATTTAAGGGATAAAGGAGGTATACATAACCATTTTAACATTTATTTCTGTAATCCTTAAAATCTAATTAACATAATTATTCTATACTAGCGAGACCTGTGGAAATTCCACAAGGGACGCATTCATATGTAATATATTGATGTTGGCATTCTGTAGATGCTCAGTGTAAATGGAGATGCTCTGATATTATTGTAGCTCTTTTGTTAAAAATGGCAAAAGTATTTATCTAAGTTAGCTGGGACGCCCAGCTTAACCCAGCCGTAAAGTACACTTAAATATCATATTTTAATCCTGCAGATTTCGTATATATTATTATAGAGTTAATGTTCTATCGATTTTTATCTATAAATATAAAAGCGAAAATGTATGTATGTGTGTTCGCTTTTTCTGTATGTCTACAAAAGGCTTTTTTCAGAGAAGCGGTCGCTCGCTTCACAACTTTTAAAAACTTTTTATATCACATATAAATCGTAATATCTCAGAGTTAACAACAAAGCTCGCCTGTCTATTTAATTTGCTCGATTTCGGGAAGATAAATATTTAACATTTGTCACTAGCCGCGTGTGGGTTAGTCTTTTTCCTATAACATCTTTGGGGGGGAAAAAAAAAAAAAAAAGCGTTCAGCAGTAAATACTATCCCGCAGTCAAACTTGACCTCATTAACTCATTAAAACGGGCACCTGCCAAGTCCAAGTAATTTAATAAATTCAAACGTGTTTCCGTTAGCATCTCGCGGTGGGGTAATCGTTAACGTCGCACGTTTTTTTTTTCACAGTTTCATTTACAACTTTGCCTCAACTGTTCGGGTTCGATCCTCATACTTTTTTTTTTTTTTTTTTTTTAACACACACCTTCAAACACCCGGGCAACGCCGGGTACCCCTCGCTAGTATATTATAAAGTTGCAATTTCAAAATATAAAGAATATATCCATATGACTTGGGTGTATCAGCTTGAATCGAAGCTGAAACCCAAACTTATGAAAAAAATATATGTCTGCGTATGTATAACTTGAGTTCCTTCAGCTTGAATCGAAACTGAAACCAAAACTTATGAATGAAGAATTCTTGGTAAAATTATTTATTATAAGAAATGGAAGGTCATAACTATTAAACGACAGTCTCTCGGAAGAAAAAAGATGTAAGTGTGACACTCAAAATAACACATACTATCGTATTAATATATAGATCATCCAGCTAACTTGGTGTTGCCCTGGCATGCTTATATATAACTAAGACTGTGACAACAGCATATTCTTTTCATTGTTTTGACTCTTGAGTTTATATCTGTTAATATCTTATATGTTTTTATATAGATGAATATGGTTCTCGGTCGACCAAGTGTGTCTAACTGTGTCAGATATGTACTCGCGAGTCAAAAGAATGAAAGGAATATTCTGTTGTCACACGTCCTCATCACTTTCCATGCTTTCTTTGATCTTCTCTTTTGAACTGACCCTTCTATATCTATTAACCAATAACTTTTATGCATTCTTTCGACATGACTATCGAAATAGACTTTTCTGTACAAATTTCCTATACTGTTCAGATTTACTCTTCCTCTGAGTTCATCAGATCTAAGCTTGTCTTAAAAAGGCACATTACACATTCATTATATCATTCTCATATCGTCTCTCCATGCAACACATGTCCTCAACTCTCACTGATCATCACACTGCATCATGTGCCTAATAGACTCTTTTCGCGATCAACAAGTGATAACAGACGATGATTAGAATCAATAAGTTACAAGTGACCCGAGTGTCGCATGTTCACTGTCACCTTTGTGACGTGCATCCTTCAACTCTTTACAAAATCGTGTTGTATGACCTTTTACTTTGCAATGGGTGCGCTGTAAACGTACATTTAATATCCTAAGGTCACTTTGACCTAGAGCCTGTTCATACAATCTGGAAGGTTATCAAACTGACTAACTTTTTCTGTGATTCATCTCATTTGTCACGTGGAGGAAGAATATCTGCACCAGCATCTTTCGAGAAGATGAACATCCATGTATTGCACATTACATTTCTGAATTTTTCAGATGAGGATCGAGTGGTTATATTTGTCTTTTTTGGACTACTATTCTCATCTGTAGAATTATTTTTGGACTACTATTCTCATCTGTAGAATTATTTTTGGACTACTATTCTCATCTGTAGTATTATTTTTGGACTACTATTCTCATCTGTAGTATTATCTTTTGACTACTATTCTCATCTGTAGTATTATTTTTGGACTACTATTCTCATCTGTAGTATTATTTTTGGACTACTATTCTCATCTGTAGAATTATTTTCGGACTACTATTCTCATCTGTAGTATTATCTTTGGACTACTATTCTCATCTGTAGTATTATCTTTGGACTACTATTCTCAGTATTATCTTTGGACTACTATTCTCATCTGTAGTATTATCTTTGGACTACTATTCTCATCTGTAGTATTATTTTTGGACTACTATTCTCATCTGTAGTATTATTTTTGGACTACTATTCTCATCTGTAGTATTATTTTTGGACTACTATTCTCATCTGTAGTATTATTTTTGGACTACTATTCTCATCTGTAGTATTATCTTTGGACTACTATTCTCATCTGTAGTATTATTTTTGGACTACTATTCTCATCTGTAGTATTATTTTTGGACTACTATTCTCATCTGTAGTATTATTTTTGGACTACTATTCTAATCTGTAGTATTATTTTTGGACTACTATTCTAATCTGTAGTATTATTTTTGGACTACTATTGTGACCTTGCAACGTGTGCCTTACACGCCCTTGACCCCTGATCGCGGCCCGGTTATGACCTGCACCCTGGTCGGTACAGTTATGATATGTTGACTGGGCAACCAGGTCTGCCAACCGTTGGTACATCGCGTCACCCAGTGAGTTCTTCCTTAAGGCGTTGGGGATTCTTCTCGGATGCTCGGTCCTCAAGGCCTGTTCTCCGTGGATCGTCTAGTTATCCTGGGTGTTCGTTGACGGATACGGTGTCACAAATGGCAAATAAAGAATGTACATATATAGGGATCAACGCACATCAGCAACAAAACTCCGGAGGTTAGTTAATATAATATATATTTCGGAAATTCATAAAAGAAGTATTTACAGCATATACATATAGTTGACAATTAATTCAAGCAAACAGTTAGTTCTACAACTGAGCTTCTGTTGTTGAAATACCTGGTCGGTATCGCGAACTTTGCGTAATTCTCGTTAAGTGATCGACACGTTATAAGCATTGAGTTATCAGGAAACAAGCGAGGGGGGGAGAGAGAGAGAGAGAGAGAGAGGTGATTCTGCCGAGACTTATCTCTCTTTGACTCTGTTCTTTTCTTACTTCTTCTCTGTTCTCTCCTCTTACTTTTCTCTTCTTTGTTCTAAACATAATGCCGAGTCACTGCGTGTGTTTCTCTTAGATAAAAAACAACCCGACTTTTCAACTTGTCAAATTCACAGGTCAACTTTGGCTCATAGTTTTGTCAATTGCGGATGTGAAATCCCCACCCCTCCGGCTACTGTACCACTATGATTCCGGCCATCGTAGATCAAAAATATTTTATGCATTCTTTTTCGCTTTTGAAGTCTAGAATGTGATTTAACCTCTAGCTACAAAGGCACTCTTGCCGCCGCCATTTCAACAACAGACTTAGCTCAGAATTTATTCACAAATAAAAATTAATAATAATTTTTATTACTTCAACCCGATCATCGTCAGGGAACAAAAAATTACTTTTAACCAAAAGAAACGTCACATCAACCCTACAGGTTTGATGTGGCCTCTCTTTAGTGTAACACTATTCTCATCTGTAGTATTATTTTTGGACTACTATTCTCATCTGTAGTATTATCTTTGGACTACTATTCTCATCTGTAGTATTATTTTTGGAGTACTATTCTCATCTGTAGTATTATCGTTGGACTACTATTCTCATCTGTAGTATTATTTTTGGACTACTATTCTCATCTGTAGTATTATTTTTGGACTACTATTCTCATCTGTAGTATTATTTTTGGACTACTATTCTCATCTGTAGTATTATTTTTGGACTACTATTCTCATCTGTAGTTTTATTTTTGGACTACTATTCTCATCTGTAGTATTATCTTTGGACTACTATTCTCATCTGTAGTATTATCTTTGGACTACTATTCTCATCTGTAGTATTATTTTTGGACTACTATTCTCATCTGTAGTATTATCTTTGGACTACTATTCTCATCTGTAGTATTATCTTTGGACTACTATTCTCATCTGTAGTATTATCTTTGGACTACTATTCTCATCTGTAGTATTATCTTTTGACTACTATTCTCATCTGTAGTATTATCTTTTGACTACTATTCTCATCTGTAGTATTATCTTTGGACTACTATTCTCATCTGTAGTATTATCTTTGGACTACTATTCTCATCTGTAGTATTATCTTTGGACTACTATTCTCATCTGTAGTATTATCTTTGGACTACTATTCTCATCTGTAGTATTATTTTTGGACTACTATTCTCATCTGTAGTATTATTTTCACAATGTTTCGAACCTCTTTGCAAGGATTTGTCGCATAGTGAATTAAGTACTTGGTAAAATTCAGTTGTAAAGTTCAAGGTTGGAGGTTCAATCCTCAGTTTAACTAACTTAGGACTTCTACCCAATCATGGCTGACAGAACAAAAGCATGCTATCCCTATGGATGATTAGAATAAAGGGTTCCGTTTGAAATTCTGTGCAGATTCCCAAGTACAGGAGAGATTCCTGAGTTCGACAAGATATACCTGAAGAAGGTTGAAGATTACACCAACTGAAATGTGAAAAATAAATCTCAAGAAGTGAACAGTAGTCCGAAGAATCAAAATGATATGAATGATTGCACATTTTAGGAATTCTGAAAATAGCGGAAATATATTGAAAGTAAATGCTTGAAGATCTAGATGATATCAAGTCCTTATCCGACCCCCGACCCCTCAAAAAAAAACATGTCTCACTTCGGATTTCATATCCATGGAATTATATCTTGACATGTAGCCCTAATTCTAACCTTTTAACATTTAGTGGAATTTTCCACTTTTCTTCTTAATCTAACCCAATATGGAAAATTCTGTTCTCCATACTATTTTTGAACACAAACACATCCAATCTTGCTATGAAAGGAGTGTCTAACCTTAGGTATATAAGGAGAGGTGAAGAATACAGCATATAAATGAAAACCCACAAAGTGGATAGAAAAATCCAGGCAACTTTCACCTTGTCGACAGGGCCACAAAATTGTCAACTGCAACCCCATGCAAAGGCTAACTCCCCCTTGAAAATGGTGTACTTGTTAGCTGTGAGTAATAACATGTGATGTCTTCTAGAAGTGATGTTCCCATTTTCTGAAATCTACTTCTAAGAGCTATGTATTCTGAGGCCGATGTATTTTGAAACGTTTTATTCACCTTTAGTGTTGATGACCTCAACATAATTACAGAGATGCTGACGTTGCTGCTCATCTCTAGCTTCATCAGTTTGGATATCTGAGGTTGTTTTTTATGAAGAAGACCACCCCTCCATTTGTTAATCCGATATGAAATATCAAAAAATCTATTGTGTTGCTTCTTATACTCTACCAAAAGAAAGTTTAACGTTAGCCAAAAGTTTATTGAATATTGAATGGTATTTCACACTTTGAACAGACATTTTCTACAATAGTTACTTTTATGGAAGGTGCAGCAAACACTCGTCTATCTACCACAAGCATCAACAACTTCCTTCACTCTCTATCTGTGCCTAAAACTAAATGAAAATTCCACAAGCTGAGTTTCTTTCCTAAAACTGTCTGTGGAACACAATATCATGGGGCTGATTCCTAGTTGACTATAGTATGGTCGTTTTCAAATGTAATATCATTGAGTTCCTGCTGAGCTGATTAAGTAGCTCTACCTAAGTTCCACCATAATTGATCATGTTGACTCACCATTAACACTTAATCCTTATCCTAGAGTGGTCTCTAGGCCTTGATAAGTGGTTCGCCCCACCTTAAGTAAAAAAAAAAAAAAATTTTAATATGCAATGTTGGTCACCTTATTTTTATGAATAACACTTAAACTAAAAAAAAAAAAATATGGTATTTTAATAATTTCCACAAGATAATATTTTAGAACTTTTATGACTTTATTAAAGTCTAACGCAAGCATGGCCAGGTGTAAATGAATAAAAAAGGATACATTACATCAGTTTACACTGGATGCATTTTTATTGAAGCTGCTTTAATGGTTTTCTAGTCTCTGTTCACACGGTTGCCGCCCTAAAGAAAACAGCACTACAGCTTTATTTTAAAACTTCTATTGAAAAAATCATTTCAGGTAACTATTCAATGTAGCCGCCTTCAGCCTCAATCACTGCCTTGATACGAGTCCAGAATTAGGAGCATGCCTTTTCCACAACTGCTGGCGGAAGCTTGCCAAATCCTTGGCAGATCGCTGTGATCAGGTTGGCTTTGTGTTGTGGGAGGTCATGTTGGTGATGTTCTCGACGTATGACGGAACAAAGTAGTCCAGTTGATTCTGGTCAGGGAAGGAGGAGGGAACCAGTGAGAGAAGGGTACAAAGTCATATCACTTCTTCTGAAGCCAAGCTTTGGACTTGTGGGCCGACACCAAGTCCTGCTGCCACACCCAGGATCTGTCAGCAGCCACTTGATTGCATCAGGGGATCACCATACTCTTCAGCACATCCAGGCACACTTAGTTGTTGACTTTTAAGCCGACTTCGAAGATGTGAGATGGCATAATTTGGCTCTAACTTGAAACCACACCAAAGACCATAACCATGGCCGAAAACTTCATTGAGCTGTACTCTCAAGCGTTGAACCATCCAGATTTGCATAATGAGGGTGCTGTCAATGGTCCTGTTGTCATAACTTGGATTGGTAGACAGTATGAGTTATACAGTGGTGCATCTCTGATCTCACTTGTTGAACATTGTGTCACTTTCAGACACGATAGAAGGCTCCTATTGCTCTTGGGATTTGTACACAACTGGCCAACTGGCAACAAAAAAAGAAAATCGGTTTTCATCAAATGGAAATGGAATCATGTTGTCTTTTCTAGGGCGACAATTTTATTGTTCCACCGTGTATATATCAAAAACAAAATAAAGTTCAACTTTTGAAATTCAATTCAATGTCTCATAGAACTCTTTAAAAAATCTAACCCAAACTATCATGGAATAGATGATGACATTATGAATTGATGAAGTATTCTGAAGAGTCAGCAGTGGACAGACCTGGATGAACTACCTTGACTCATAATGTGGTAAATTCACATGGAGCTGACTCAACCCACCCTGAGTGATGCCAATATAAGTACAAATGAGACTGCATATCTAAGATTAAAACTAGTTTATGGAATAGTGGATAAGCAAGTGAACATGCTACTAGAAATAAGGATGCAAACACATCATTAAAGCTGGACTAAGATATTTTGGTCCATGCGTTTAACCATGTTCATTGAGTTAAACAAGCTTTATTAAACAGAACTTGACTAAGGTGCAGCATGGAAGACAAATTGGGGATGGGAAGCAGTTGTAAGAGTGGGGATAGGGAAATAGTGGTGGGTTGAGTATGTGAGGAGAAGGTGGAGATGTAAAACAAGGAAAGTGTGGGAGATGTATGAAAGCTGCATGAAGGAGGAATGGGTGGAGGAATAAACAAAGAAGGGGTGTGTGATCGGAAAAATTGGGAAATAATTAAAAATATTCTAGTGTGAAGAAAAATAAAGACGTGTAGATAACTTAGAAAAATAAAATTGAAGCAATTGCTTGAAATTTTTATTTGATATTTACTCCCTCATATTCAAGGTCTAGCCTGGGTGCCTGGCATTACCCGGGTGTTTGTAGGTGTGTGTTGAGCCCCCCCCTCCCAATGTTTTAATAGACAGGCAGGCTCGAACCCATGACGCTAAGGCGGAAAGGAAAGTGGAGGTATGTGTAAGGGTGTTGGTTGAGCAAAAAAAGTTAGGGGGAAAAAAATGCTAGTAGGCAGGCAGGCTCAAACCCATACCGCGAAAGAGTAAAAGTGTGAAAAAAAAACGTGACATGTTAGCTGCTGTGCACATCATTAAACTGGAAGTGACATAGGTCCAAATCAAGGCTAGACAATCGAAAAGAGGTGACAACTTTCGAAAATATCGGCGAAAAAAGCGACCCCTCCCTGTAGAAAACTGCCTAGTTGAGGGTGAAGGAATTATGTTTTTGGCCAATTTTTCGATATTTGTCGTCCGAAGGGTCGAGCTTCAAAATGATATTGATCTCATGAAAATCCGTCGCCTCTGTCGAAAGTATTTGCGAGCCATACACAAATATATACATCATACATACATTCATACATACATACATTTAAACAGACAGATGAGATTTATATTTTAGATGCATGGGTGCCCGGTGTTGACCGGGTATTTGGAGATGTATGTTGAGCAAAAAAGAAAAAAAAAGCGGTCAATTTTTTAAAACTTTGATCCCTATTATAACCCCTTTAGAATTTATTTTTTTGGGCTCAAATCAAGTTATTAAGTTAGATCCATGTCCAAGGAACCTATATCTATAAAATTTCAAGTGTTCAGACCCAAAATTGTCGGAGGAGTTTGGTAGAGTTCTCAAAGGTCAAATCGTTGAACTTTGACCCCTTAATCACAAAATTTCTGGCCAAAAGCCGATCCCGTCGATTTTCCCAAATCTCAGTACCCTGTATATCAAATTTCGACTAAAAATTGACAGTTATTATGTAAGGAAATGTGCACACACACACACACACAAATACAGACACTTTCACTTTTATAGATATATAGATTAAATGTCGATTCATAAGTACCAAAAATGGATCCCCCCCCCCAAAAAAAAGACCCCTATCGATAGCGGTCTTGATACTGGTATAGTTTTTGAAGAAGAAAAAGAAACAACTTATTATGTCAAAAGCTGAATGAAAATGAATTGTCATGAAAATCAAAACGAGGCTTATTTTCAACATGACTGGCCATATGCTTATTTTTTATGACAATATATTTACTTATGAAGAAAATCAATAGATTTTTTTATATATTTTATGAGAGAAAGTTAACATTTTTTTCTGATAAATCATTTTTTTGTTTTATTAACATAATCAATGCAACAATGATTTTACAGATTTCTTTATTTGCATTTTATTTTTTGAGTACTGGGACGGACGTTGAAATGGAAAAAAAAACTGATTAGATTTTTTTTTTTTTTTTTACAAAGGCATCACCACATTATCAAGGCCCAGAGGCCACACAAGGATAAGGGTTAAAGAGTGTACAGTAGAAATTGGTCAATATAGTAATCATTAGTAATGAAAATTTGGTAAATTTAATAACTTATATGGAACGGCTCATCAAGAACTTATTTACTTTAGACTTGAACACAACCATATTGTAGTCAGCCGGAAAGCAGGAAAACGGAAGACAATTCCACAGGCGTGCAGTTCTAAGAAAGAAGCTTTGTTCATGGAATCTACGTTTAGGTTTAGGCACAGATAAAGAGTGGGGGAAATTATTGATAGTGTTTACAGCTAGACGAGTGTTTCTCGAGTTTGGCGAGGGGGGACCATAGATTGAAGCTCAGTTGAACACTTTCCATGAAAATAACGATACATCAGAGACAAACTCGCAACATCTCTTCTGTGAGATAGAGGTTGCAAGGAGGAGAAAAGGACATCTCCTACGAGGCTACGAAGTCTATTTTGAACTCTATCAAGGCAGGACAAGTCCTTTCTAGCAGCTCCTGCCCAGATGTGGCAACAGTATTCCATCCTTGGACGTACCTGGCTCTTATATAGGTAGAGAATAGCATCAGCAGTGAGATATCTACTGGATCGATAGAAAGATCCCACCATTTTTCCAGCGGCCTTGGCAACAGATTTGATATACGTGTTCCATTTAAGATCAGGAGTAATGGTCAAGCCCAGAAGCTTGTCAAAACTTGAGGCCTCCTGAATTAGTTTAGAGTTAAGATTAGTTTAGTGTAAAAAAAAGAACAGTTTGCTTTTTGCCTGGTTAATTTAGCTTGTCAGGTATCTTGAGAGTTATTCAATTTACAGGTCAATTTGTCGGAGGCTTTACTTTTGGAATGCCCCTTGTATGACAAAGCTTGCTTTGGATGCCTATGCACAGCCATTATTCATTGCTGGCAAAAATACACTGAGAATGGTGGTGACTATGTAGAAAAATAAATTCTGGAGCACAAAAGGTTACTTGTTTCAATGGTACCACTCCTGTCTTTGTAGCTCTTTAACTTTTTTGAGTTAAAAAAATATGAGTCTTTACTTTTGGAGTGACCCTCATATTAATCTCGTCCAGAAATCTTAAAGTGCTTGGTCTCTTTCTCCAGAGGGTCTGGTAATTGTACCAGCTGATTGGAAGACCCTGATTCAAGTAGACATATGATTGAAAATCCTGAATGCTTGTTAAATAAATTGTACGCTATATAAGTAAGAGCCACATTAAGTGGCACGAATAAGCCATTGGTAATGTTCAATGAGGAAATTTTTTCAATTCCACCAGATTGTCAGTAATCTCATTGTTGACAGAAAACTGCTGTTTCATTCATTAACACATAACCAGTTGGCACAATGGGTAGTGGTGGATTGAGTATGTGTGGAGAAGGTGGAGATGTAAAACAAAGAAAGTGTGGGAGATGTGTGCAAGCTGCATAAAGGAGGAATAGGTGGAGGGGTAAACACAGAAGGGGTGTATGATTAGATGAATTAGGAAATAATTTAAAATATTGTAGCGTGAAGAAAAATAGATGTGTAGATAATGTAGAAAAAAATAATTTTTATTTTATATTTACTCCCTCATATTCAAGATGATTAAATGCCAACTTATAAGCACAAAAAAAATGTATCCCCCCCCTCCCCCCAAAAAAAACCTCTATCGATGGAGATCTTGATACTGGTATAGTTTTTGAAGCAGAAAAAGAAACAACTTTTGATGTCAAAAGCTGAATGAAAATCAAAACGAGGCTTATTTTCAACATGACTTGCTATATGCTTGTTTTTATGACAATATATTTACTTATGAAGAAAATCAATGGATTTTTTTATATATTTTATGAGAAAGTTAACGTTTTTTTTTTCTGATAAATCATATTTTCTTTGTTTTATTAACATAATGCAACAATGATTTTTACAGATTTCTTTTTGCATCAAATTTTTTGAGTACTGGCACAGCCTTTGAAATGGACAAAAAAAAACAACAAAAACAATTAGGTTGAAATTAGTTTAGAATGAAGAATGGTGTAAAAAAAAGTTTGCTTTATGCTTGGTTAATTTAGCTTGCCAGGAATTTTTGAGTTATTTCAATTTGTCAGAGGCTTTACTTTTGGAATAAAGCTTTCCCCGGATGCCTATGCACAGCCATTATTCATTTCTGGCAAAAATACACTGAGAATGGTGGTGACTATGTAGAAAAATAAATTCTGGAACACAAAAGGTCACTTGTTTTAATGCTACCACTCCTGTCTTTATAGCTCTTTAACTTTTTGAGTTAAAAAATATGAGTCTTTACTTTTGGAGTGACCCTCATATTAATCTCGTCCAGAAATCTTAAAATGCTTGGTCTCTTTGTCCAGAGGGTCTGGTAATTATACCAGCTGATTGGAAGACCCTGATTCAAGTAGACATATGATTGAAAACCCCAAATGCTCGTTAAATTTTATACTATATAAATAAGAGCCACATTAAGTGGCACGAATAAGCCATTGGTAATGTTCCAATAAGGAAATTTTTTCAACTCCACCAGATTGTCTGTAATTTCATTGTTGACAGAAAACTGCTGTTTTTCTCATTAACATGTAAGTAGTTGGTACAATAGGTAGTGCCTGCTTAATGTATTAGCAGCAAAAGACTGAATTCTTTCTCCATTCGAAGTCACATGATTTGGTCAATTTCTGGTAATTAAAGGTTAAGTTCTAACCTCTTGTCCATCAATCACTCCATCATTCAACTAATGGCTTTCGTTATGTAACAAAGGTAACTTTGATTTGTGTCAAATCACCAATGAAAAGGCATAGACAGAAAGAAACAAGGAGAGAGAGAGAGTGAGAGAATACATGTGATGAGAAAAAAACGTGTTGTCTAAAATGGATTAACTATTGTTGCAATATCTTTGGCATAATATTGAGTATGAGAAGGACCCATGAAAATTCCACAGAATGAGGAATATATTTAATCAACAAATATGTTATGATAAAGCTGATATTTTTCTGGATAGCAAAAAAAAAATTAATTTTTTTGGCAGAAAAACCGATAGCATGCAGCAAATATGAGTTTATTAAGATTTCTATGGAAATAGTGTCCATTGTATTTTAAATATAGAACTGAGCCAAATGAGATAAATTAATAAGTATTAATAAATACTCAGAAAGGAATATTGCGCTACATAGTTCAATACAAATTATAAAATCATGTTATAAGAGATGATCTTTAATTTATTCTTTCATTCCAGTACCTCTTAGTAGACAAAGGTCTTCTTTTTGTGCCCCATTTTTTTTTAATGTTCCCTTTTTACATAATGTTTTGTTGACTTTTTTCGCTGGTGAAGAACTGCTGCATGTCAAAATTACTATGAGTTCTTTTCTAATACCATTACAACAATGATCAAATATTATTATTATAATATTTGAAAATGAGGCTATATCAAATGGAGGTCATTTTTATATTCTTGTCTAGGGTTGCCAGATTGTTTGTTTTTTTAAGCTAAATTTTGCCAATTTAGCCTTTTTTAAGCAGTTTAGCTGTTAAAAATTGTGTTTGGCTTTTTCAAAATGTAACGTACGGACTAACTAAAGAAGTATCCAGCAGAATACTATATAGACGATCACAAAGATTTGAATGATTGTATTTATAGCTATGGGTGATTAGAACAAACCAATTAGGTATCAGAATTGTATAAAATATGCTGAATCTCTTTGCATTTTTCACTCAATCACAGCTTTTCATTTTGATGCGAGAAGGGAACTACACTCTGCTGACCATGATTGGATTAATACTACAATTTTTTTATCTTGAATTCTTTACAATTCAAAACTACTCTAACTGGATTAATGCTGCCAATTTTTGTTTGGGACAACTATGTTTAATATTCACAATGGGATAATTTTCTTTTCTCAACAAATAGTTTGTCATCCTTTTTTGGGTCACTTTTTTATTACAACAATCGTTTGGCACTCAAGAATGATACAATCATTTTTCATGCATTGATAGCCGACTTTATTTTTCTTTTAAATTTATTTCTTCTTGACCCAGTTGACCTGAAATTATCTGAATGTTTTTTTTGTTTGTTTCAGAGTTCAAAGAGTACAACCACAATTCCAGGTCTTGATCCTTCTTCGAAACAGTAAGTAAATATACAATTTATTTACAGCAAAAAAAAAATGGAGGAAAAACCCCAAAGAATCTTTTAATGACAAACTTATCTATACTCCTATAAATTCGTGTTCTTTGATATTTATATTAAAACCCTTTTTTTCTATTTATTTATAAAGAGAATACAACTTTGTTATATATGGATCGTGGAATTGCATTCATCTGCAAAAGATTTAACTAATTTGTATATTGTTTAAAACATTTATTTTAATTAATTCCCTATTAGTTTTTTGGTTTTCTTATGGGATGATCATCTTTAGTTAACTATTACGTGTAATTATATTCATGCAGATATTCTACATGATTTATACTTGCGTAATAATATTTGCGTAAAAAGGTTATAGTAAACACAAACCTCTTTCTATATATATTTATGTATGCGTATATATATATTTGTTTAAAAGATTTTGCCTACCAAACTCCTCTGTCAGTTTTTGGTCTGTTACGTTGTGAGGTGGTGTTCATATATACGTGCTATTGTGTGTTGTGTTACTAAATGTCTATAGTGGGGTTCTTTAGTATCTGAACCATTTATTACTCCTACAGTCTATTTACGTCCCATGATTGTCTGTTTTGCGTGCGTGTGTGTCAGACATAACACAAACACATTCATGCATTTCGACATACCACATCAACTTTTCAATTACGTCGTTGGTCTTTTAGTTCACTTGGAATTTCATCTGTTCTTGGATGGAAGCTAGAAACAGTCTCCTCTTAACATGATTTTTTTTAAATCATAAAATAAAATAGCCAATTCAGAACTGTAAGCAGACATCTATATGTTTTTTGTTTTTAAATTTTTTAGATAAGAAATGGTTTTAATGATTTTTTACTGATATAGTGACTATAAAGGGAGCCAATTCATTTTTCATTAATTAATGTTTTCGATGATGATGGCTTTTTTTTGTGACGTCGGACAAGTATTTAGATATTTTAGCAGAATTCAACTCTGATCATTTTTACGCATGAATAAAACAATTGAACTTCACAGTTAATGTCATTACGGATCATCATTCAATTTAACGTTAGTTTTACATACTGGCATGTGTTGAACAGCTTATAAGAATTGACATCTAAACAAACCTATCTCTGGCAACGTCTATTGATATTTATATTAAAACCCTTTTTTTCTATTTATTTAAAAAGAGAATACAACTTTGTTATATTCAGAGGAGACTGTAAATTTTTTTTTTTTACAGATTCTTTTTAAAATTAATTGATTGATTAATTAATTGCTGCAAGGTTAAAAAAATAAAACAAGTACCAATAGCTATTAAGTTACGCATGCATATTCGTAATACTTTCTTTGGTACTTGTACCTGATTTTCGGATCAAATTATTCTTTGTGATTCAATATTTAATAATAATACAATGAGGATAACTTTTATTTGCTAGGCAAGTTATGAGCTGCTGCTTGATCAGATTGCACTTCTCTGACCTCTCCGTCCAGCTCAATTAAGGGTCAAATTGATAGTTAATTTTAAAGAAAGACATTAAAAAAATGAAAGTATCAAAAAAAGGTTATATTGTACGTATCTGTTTTGGACTGAAGAGCTCTGAAAAAAAAATTTCATTTAATTTGATCGAGTAGTTTTTTTTTTTTTTTTTTTTTTACAACTGAAAAACACGTTCTTATGAGAGCATGTTGAAGTCAGCCATTATGGAATTTGTTAAACACACCACGGGGAGATAACTCAATGTAAAGCCCCGACACTCCTTCCCCATCTTTAAATCTAGCTTTTCTTCCAAAAAATCGAACCTTTTGCTCGGTATCATAACAAATTGTTTTTTTTTGCTGTAAAAAAAAACAAAAAAAACTACTCTATGAAATTAAGTGAAATTTTTTTTCGGAGAACTTCATTTCATAATGGATACGTGCAATATAACCTTTTTTTTTTTTCGATATTTTCATTTTTTAATGTCTTGATTAAACTGTACAAGTACACTTTCTTTAAAATTAACTATCAATTTGACTCTTAATTGAGCTGGACGGAGAGGTCAGAGAAGTGCAATCTGATCAAGCAGCAGTTCATAACTTGCCTAGCAAATAAAGCTTATCTTCATTGTATTATTATTAAATATTAAATTACAAAGAATAATTTGATCTGAAAATCAGGTAAATCAACATGCGAGTTGTTGGTAAGTGACTGGAAAAACTAGTCAGGTGATTTTTTTTTAACATACAAATATAATTGTGGCCTTGAAATTGTTGTTAGAGTAAATAATAAATGGCTAAACACTTGTAAAGATATTAGACATATCTGTCGATAACTCAAACTGTAGGGAACGCAGCTGGAGCGCTAAATGTTTTGGTTTCGATTCTAATTGATGGCACTTAAGTTTTTTTGTTTTTTTTTTTAACTTTTGAAATCAGTACTATATATTAGGTACAATATAATGTTCAATAGAGAATTGTCTCTTTTAATAATAAATACGAAATCTGCATGAATTAAAATATATTTAAGCATATTTTACGGGCGCCCCTGCTTGTCTTATATAAAATTTTATAAAACGTGCCTTAATACCTATTATGATGTTAACCAGAACCAACTCTTAATCCATGAAAATTGATCCATACTTAAATGTGATCTAAATTTGTAAGCTTTATCAAATAAGGTTGACTTAATAGATCCGAGGCATTTCAGAATGGCTGATCCTAAATTATATACGATTTTCAGTTTAAAATTGTTTCAAGATTTTTAGGATAAAGGATTGATAATTTGCATTATTCTGACTAGTGTTCTCATCTTGGTTGTTATTTTCACGTTTTTCAAACACTTTTGCCGATCTAACCTTTGACCTTCTTCAGGTGCATCTTTTTAAACTCAAGGAACCTATATTGAAGTTTGAACTGAACCCCCCTATTTAATCCACCGGGTAGATTATTCTTGTACCATCAGTCATGACCCTGTAGAAGTGTGAATTCATTACTTATGTGACGTATTAAAGCAAAACCTGGGCAATGAAGGTTGAAGAAGTGCTTATACAGTATGCCGCACATATAAAAAATTCACATTTCAAGTAAAACTCTTCAATACAGCTTAGCAAAAATAAATATCCTAGATAAATAGGGTTGGTGAAAGGACCCTAGATCAGAGGTTGTTCACTGGGGTAGACAGAAGCAGGTTGACATGGGATTGTCCATCAGGGCGTAGCAATGATGGTAACAGAAGGATGGAACAATGGATGTAGATGTATTGAAATTTGGTTTGCAGGCCACTTTAGAGTGGCTATGGGTTTGCGATAGACAATAAGTTTTGACAACGTTGGGAGTGACAGTTGAAGACAGCTCATGGCTCAGAGCAGATGGTGAAAATGAATTGATCAACAGACTGACAAACCCGACCTCCACAGTAGATGTAAATGTAGATTTAAACATTCAGAAGCGCAACCATTATTATGTATAGAAAACATTGGAGTCTGTGTTTTCCTTCGGGAGTCTGCTTTATTTTGTTCTTTATTGGAATCAGCGAGTTGTCGAGCAGGAGGATACGTGGTCTCAGATTATTATCAGGATAAATGGTGCATAGAGAGAAATGATGAGAAGAATTAAATCTGGACAGTATAGAGAGATATGTCATTTACAAAGTTGCCGAAAGTACAACCAAAGGTTCATTTTTATATACTTGCATGTGTTTGATGGTGTTTAGAGACAATCTCTTTATCCGTTGCTCCATGGGCCCATCAAGGGGTTCATTTCAAAATTCCATACTGGATCCCCAGTTCAACATAAAAATCTCTGAAATTGAAAATTGGTATCATAAATTTGCGAAATGAATCTCAGTAAACCTGTGATAAAATGACCTAACACATTCATCATTAATCAAAAGAAGACTAACTCAAGTACAATAATCCTGTTTCTCAGTCGAAACTGAGGAAGTATAAAAAAGAAATTTTTTGTTTTTGTTTAATATAGAACAGACAAGGTATGGAATCTCTTCATGTAAGGAAGTAAAATACACAATACTTTATCGTCAAAAACTAACCAATGATAAGTGTTAGATTCCAACCCAGAAAAGAGCAATTTTTTTCTTCATTGTTCATCCATATTATTTGGATTCATCAGACTACTGTTCTCATGTTGAGTGTCATTTTCACATTATTTTGTTGAGCTTGTTCAGGTGTATCTTGTCGAACTCATGAAATGTTTTTCTCAAACTCCGGAATTTGGACGGAATTTCAAACGGAACCCTTTATTTACTTCATGGGGGTAGCATGCTCTTGTTCTGTCAGCCATGACTGGATAAAGGTCCTAAGTAATTCGCAATTGTATTTTTCAATTGTCCACACTGAGGATTGAACCTTCAACCTTTAGGAAAATATCACTTTTACAATTGATTTTTTCAAGTACTCTAACCACTTTGCCACAAGTCTTTGATACATATAAATAATACAAATAACTAATCCTCATCTCTCAAAATCAGAAACGTTTCATCGTTTATGTTTTTGGTTAAGGAACAGTTTTGTCGTTGGGGCTGGAGCAAGACTAATCCTTTAGTTTGGAGAAAAGAATATAAGCACAACATTTATGTATTGCAGAAAAATAATTTTCTTCTTTCTTTCTTTCTTTCTAGAGATGGGAATTTGGCTGATATTATCCGTGCCGGCAGTCTCCACGAATTTCTACTTTCTCTACACCAACAATATGGTTCAATTGTCTCGTTCTGGATGGGCAACACGCAGATTGTCAGTTTAGGCTCTCCACAACTGATTGATTCCAATAAAAAGGGATTTGATCGATCCAGTAAGTTCTTTTTTTTTTTACTTTTTTTGACGATGACTCACATCTCTATTAAAATATCAAAAAATAAATCAAAGATCTTATTTTGTGTGTATTAGGTCAGTGCAAAAAATTTTATGGATTTGAAAATTAAAAGCTGTCTTTGAAAATCTGTATTCCTAACAATAACGACTTTTGTTCTCTATAACTTGATTCCATCTGTCAATTTATATTATAAATGCCTGACTCGTAAAATTATTTAGATTTTGATGTGAAGTATGAATCTAACTCGTGTTCAATCTCCTTTCATAATGTTAGCCTAAAGCGATCTAAATGGTTTCGTAATCCTTGAAATGTGTGATAATCCAAAGAACCTAGGTCAGGAGAATATGCAGGATGAACCAACCAAATTTTCCTTGGAGATCTTTGGTCAGTAATCTTGTGTGAAGACGAGCATTATCATGACGGAAGATGACTTCCTTTCTGTTGATTAAAGGAAATTGTTTTCACATCAACATGAGTGAGAATATTGCAGAAAAATATGAATATTTTAATAATCTGAAAAAAAAAAAAAAGTTATATATTAATCATGTTGATATGTTTAAGCAATAGCAATATGCATAAATTAAATTACAATGGTTTAAAATGCTCCTTCTACAAACTGGGGAATGTGCTAGTACCAACCTAATATTATTGTTTGTTTTTAAACACAATTTTTTTTTTTTTCTTTTACATTTTAAACACAAACAAAAATATTTTAAAAACATTTTTTTCATCAGAATTTTATTCAAGTTAAATACTTGCACCAATCAGTGCCCAGCTTAGAAATTCAGCATAAATTTAATTTGAAGTATGTTTAAATTAAGGCTAGTCAATCGAAAAGAGGAGATGACTTTTGAAAATATCGTTGAAAAAGCGACTTCTCCCTGTAGAAAAGTGCCCAGTTGAGAGTGAAGGAATTAATGTTTTTAGCCAATTTTTTTATATTTGTCATCTGAAGGGTCGAGCTTCAAAACAATACCGATCTCATGAAAATGTGTCGCCTCTGTCGAAAGTTTTAGGCAGACATACATATATACATACATTTAAACAGACAGGTGAGATTTATTTATACCAAATTTTTATATTAAAGTTCTGACTGTTTTTAGATGAGAGTTAATTGTTGTATTGATTGAACTATTGTTTTTATCTTGAGTGTTATATGTGCAACGTTTCGGTCAGAATGGGCTTTCGAGTGGCCTCAGGCATGTTGGTTGTTTGGAAAAGAAAAGAGAAAAGTTACTGGTTTGATAGATATTTTTGTATTCTTTGAGTTAGTCTTTATTTTATGGCTATGGTTTTGTATTTGTGAAAAAAATTGGTTGACAAGGGGTGGCAACTCTAATAAAGATCGACAGGGGATTATCTCCCTTTGCCAAAATTTTAAGGGTGTACAATGTTTGTTTTTTTTTTTTTTTACAATTAGAGGCTTCCAAATGCTACTAATCTCTACACTTGGTCTTTTTAGTACTTTTTCTTTTTTTAGCATATGTTCTGCCTCCTTGAGTTGCCTGACCCTCCACCTTGCATCAATTATTTTAATCTCGCTACACAAAGCTGTTCCTGTTTCTTTCCTTATGTGATCAGCTAGTTCCGACTTTTCAACCTCTCCCTGTGTCACGGCTTTACGGCATAATTGTAAGAATGTCTGCTCATGGGCTGGCAGACTAGTGTTCAATCCTTAACTGAATCATACCAAAGGTTTAAAAAAAAAAATACTTGATACTCCTTGCTAAACACTCAGCATTATAAGGCGAGGAGTAATCCAGTGAAAAGAATAGCATTCTCCTCTATAACCTGGAGTAATGAAAAGGGAGCCTTCAGGTTGCTTTTGTCTATGGTTAACAACTTTGTTGTTTTTATATTCCACTTGCATTTTATCAGTTTTTAATCTAAATAAATAAGTGTTAATAATTGTTTTATCTTAATTATTTTAACATCAAAAGAGATTGTGCTTATTTTAATTTTATGATATAACTTAATATTTTGTAATACCATATATATATATATATATATATATATATATATATATATATACACTAGCATGGGTACCCAGCATTACCTGGGTTGACATGAAGTTCTTTTTGAAACACACCTGTATACTAATCATTTTCATGATGGGCAACGTGGATACCCCCACAACAAAAATAAAAGAACAGATGAAAACATGTAAATGTAATCACCCCAAAAAAGAAGAAGTATGTGATACCCTCTCCACCAGATATTTCGGCAGAAGGGCTACAAAGAGAAGAAACTATTCTCCGGATATTGAACACTGGAAAGAAAACTTCCCCCAACAAAAAAAATAATTAAAAATAAATTATTGCAACTTTTGACTCAATAAAAATAGCAGCGAATGTGATCACAAAAAAAAAAAAAGATCTACCAAAAATTAATTCCGAAAGCAATTAAATGAACTTTTTCGTCATTTTATATTTCAAATGTATCCCCCCCCCCAAAAAAAAAATTGAATTTGTCATATTTGGAGGTTCGTTCTGTTTATAAAATTGTTAGGTGAAAGTACAGAATGGTCTCATAAAATTAATTAAATTTATTGTTATTTTATGTTTTAATGTAATTCCCGTCCCCCATAAAAAAACCCAAAAAATTGTATTTGTCATGTTTTGCCCCCCCCCCTCGACCGCCAAACTTGAAAAAATGCTAGAGATGACATATCTCGTTGAACACTTTGTGGCCAAAAAGTGGGTGCTCATTTTACGTTAAATTAATATAGAAAAATAATCCCCCATGCTAAAATGTTAATTTTCTTTTTTTTTTTCAAAAATTCTTCTTTCATATTATTTATAAAGACTGTTTAAACATGTTAGGCCCCCAAAAAGTAGGTCTTAATTTTTTTTTAGGGGTTAAACAACGCTAGGTCACGTCATAAAAATTGACCATTTTTAATTAAAGATATTAAATAAATTATAAAGAAAATCTGTTTCGCAGGTAATTAAACACACTTACTATGGTATAATTATTACAATAAATCCTGAGCAACACCAATTAAATTTTATAAACAAAAAAAGGAGCAGATAATGTATGGGATGATGGATTTTTCTCACATGGAAAATTGCCGCTGTGTCTGACTAACTCTGCCCGCATGGGGATGCAAGTAAATGAGGATATTAGTTTTAATTATTTTTCTCTAATAAATAAAAAAGGTTACTTAAAAATTAAGAATAAGTGAAAAAAAATTTTTGTGTGAATTAAAAATAAAAAGAATTCAGCTTAGAAGAATATTTCGAAATGAAAACAAATCTATTACAGAAAGTATTTAATAACATGCTCCGTTTAAAACAATTTTTCAGTTAAACTATCACAGTTAGTTCCCCTTTGGTTTTCTGGTTTGAAAATTAAACAGTTTCAGATTTCAGATAAAATAAGTTAAATCAAATATAAATTGAAATTTAAATAAACTAAATAATTAAATTTTTTTTAATACAGTTGAAATGAAGCTATTATGTCGAATAAGTAATATCACCGAGCTAATTATTTATATAGATTTAATTTAATGTAATATTCTAATGACCATAACTCAATCAATGTAGACGTGGTTTGAAGAATGCTATATATAGAAATTACGCATAAAATATAATGTTTCCTTTGACAGAAGTATCCTATCATGGACATTAATATTTCTTGATCAGGAGAGGTGTACACACATATGGCCTTTATATTTCTTGGATCATTGGCAGTTGTACACACAGACAAACACACACACAAACGCTACGACTTTATATATATCAGTAAATACACTGCAAACACATTTAGATCTTCTTAATTTGCATATTATTCATTTTATTAATCAATTACAGTAAACAAAGTAAACATTTAAGAGTTAATTTGTCTATTCCCTTTGTGAACCTTCTTGCACATATTTGCTAAATGTCTATAAGCCTTCTCTCAGGGAGTTCACATTTGATTATTAAAAGATTTAAAATGTTCTGGACAAGTTTTTTCAATTTCATTAACACTGGCTGGACACTGTTGTTGTCTGCGATCGGTTTCTGAAATAATTAATGTTTTATGGTAATTCTTTGCTTTAGACACAAGTGAAAAATATAAATGAAAATCTTGGATAAAATACACCAATGGAAAACATTTAGAAGTTTTTCAAATTAAAAATGGGAATTATATCTACATTTAAATTTATACCCCCCCCTCACCCAAAAGAAAAAATAATGAGATTAGTGCATTTGTTACCATAACTAACAGAACAAAAACAAGATGAAAAACAAATAAATGTTACCAAAGGCAAGACTCTTCTACCTGGGTTTATTTATTTGTGTTTAAACTGATTTTAAAGTGTGCTTTTATTCCCAAACAAACTTAGTATCCATTCTCTTGAGTTGGAACTAAGAAAATGGCTGCAAACACATTTAGATTACAAGCTTGTTATAAAATAAATATGCATATTCATTGTAAAAATAGTAATCTATATAATATATATATCGAAATCTGTTCTTCAGATGCGGCACTTCCATTTCTCGTTCTCTTTCATTGGGGGAGAAATCCTTCACGACTGAGACAATTTTTATTTTTGTACCTTTTCTCCACGTTAAAAAACGACCCTGGTGCCTAACTCTGTCCCGTGGGGAAGCATTGTAAATAGGTTAATAGGTACTCATCCTTTCCTTGATTAGTCCATACGTTACACTTTTAACAAAGCTAAATGCAATTTTTGAAGGCCAAACTGCTTTAAAATAAAATTTGTTTTTTAAAAGGCCAATCTAGCAACCCTGGACAAGAATATAAGTGATCTCTCCTTGATGTAGCCTCGTTTTCGAATGTCATAATAATATAGGATCATTGTTATAATGGTAATTTCGACATGCAGCAGTTCTTCACTGAAGAAAAAAAGGCATTGACACGTTACGTAAAAACGGAACAGTTGAAAGGAACGAGCCAAAAAGAATAACATTGTTTGCCAAGAGGTATTAGACTGATAAAGATTGTCTCTTACAATGTGATTATATTATTTGTATTGAACGAAGTGTCACAATTTTACTTTGTGACTATTTCTTAGTACTTATTAATTTATCTCATTTGGGTCAGTTCTATTTTTAAAATACAATGGACACTATTTTCATAGAAATGTTAATAAACTCATATTTGCTGTGTGTTGTTAGTTTTTCTATCCAAAAAACCACAAAAAACACCCGTCTAGCTGAATCCACTGTGAAAAATTTCCCCCACTCTATATCTGTGCCTAAATCAAAACGCGGATTTCATGAACAAAGCTTCTTTCTTAGAACTGCACGCCTGTGGAACTCTGTTCCGTCTGCCTGCTTCCCTCCAGACTACAACTTGGATGTTTTCAAGTCTAATGTTAACAAATTCCTAATGAACCGCCCCCCCCCCCTAATTAAACACTTCATCAAATCTCCTCACTAACGTAATGTACTTGCAATAACCCTTATCCCTGAGTGGCTTCCGGGCCTTGATAAGTGGTGATCACTGTGTTAAAAAAAAAAAAAAAAAAAACAAATTTTTTTTTGCACTATCCTGAAAACCATCAGCTTTATCAAAACATATTTCTTGATTAAATATATTTCTCAGTTTGTGGAATTTCCACAGATCCTGCAAGTAAATTAATATTCTGTAATGTACAGTTTTGATTTTGCATTGTCATATTTTCTTATGCATACAATATTTTTTTCCGTAGCTAAACACATGTTGTCACTGAGATGTTTAGAACAGATACAGCACTGTGATCGTAACTAAAAGGCCAAGAAACCACAAAAAATATTTTTATGACGAGACATTTCAAATAAATTCCTCTCCCCTCTAAAAAATGATTAAATCTATTATCTTTAGTGGATGTTGGTAGTGTAGTAACAGCTTTGTTATCATAAGATCATCCTCCCAGGAATTATCTCCTCTTTTTTTTAAAGAAGGAAGGAGCAATGCTCCCAGGTGTTATATCTTCCTTTAGGGAACATGTAATGTAGTATCTATTCTGTTATGTGACTACCCAGGGACTATCTTCTCCTTTTTGAGGGTTAGTAAAGTATTTATTCTGTTACTAATAATATCATACTCACAGGCATTATCTTCTCCTTCAGTAGGACGATCTTCCCTGGTATTACATATTCTATTTCTAGGAGTTGGAGGGGACAGTATAATGTTTAATTCCTCTATGATTATCTTCTTGTTTGGAAGGGCTGGGGCTATTGTACTATCTCTTCTTTTGTCATGATATCATCCTCCCAGGTATTAACTCCTCCTTCATAGTGGAAGTGCGTCTGTTATGATATTATCCTCTCTGTCATTACCTTCTCCTTCTTTGGCGGATGATCAATGTAGTAAAGAGTGGAATGATAAAGTTGTCGTTCTAAAGAAAACCACGTTACGGCTTTATTTTAAAACTTTCATTGAAAAAAAATCGATTCAGGTAACTTGATTATCTAGTAGAGCTGACATCTATTCAATGTAGCCGCCTTTAGCCTCAATCACCGCCTTGATCTGGATCTGGGAGCATGCCTTTTCCTCAAGAATGGCAGGAGCTCGGCAAATACTTGACAGATGGCACCGATCAGGTTGGCTGTGGTGTTGTGGGAGGTCATGTTGGTGATGTTCTTGACATCTGACCAAATGAAGTAGTCCAGCAGGGGTGGGGAGGTGGGGGGCTAATGAGAGAAAGAGTACAAAGGCATAGCACTTCTTCTGAAGCCAAGTCTGCGTCTCTTTGGACTTGTGGGCCGGCACTGAGTCTTGCTGCTACACTCTTCAGTACATCCAGGTACACTTTGGTGTTGACTTTCAAGCTGACTTCGAAGATGTAAGGTGGCATGATGTACCCCTCACTTGAAACCACACCGGAAACTTTGTTTTTATCACTCTGGGCACGTCCCTGTTTTTCGTGGAAATCCAGCAGCACATTTTGCTGGAGCTGGCAGGCAATGGTCCTGTTGTCATAACATGGATTGGTAGAGAGCATGAGTTGTACAGTGGCGCATCTCCAATATTGCTTGTTGAACATTGTCACTTTCAAACATGATAGAAGGCTGTTATCACTCTTAACTGGCCAACTATTAGATGGTCTGCAACAAAAAAAGAAAACTGGTTTTCATCAAAAGGAAATGGAATCATATCATCTTTTCTAGGGCGAAAATTTTATCATTTCACCCTGGATAAGTTTATTCATCATATATATCTTGGAAGGCTAGTAAAAATACTTGCTTTTTTTTTTTTTTTTTTTTTTTAATATAATTAAAACCAAAATTTTATATATGCTTTTTATATTTCTGGAAGTCTGCGAAACCTATTTTATTTAACTATGTCAACCTGGTA
The DNA here is from genome assembly GCF_053919585.1 of Euprymna scolopes. NCBI lineage: Eukaryota > Metazoa > Mollusca > Cephalopoda > Sepiida > Sepiolidae > Euprymna > Euprymna scolopes. The sequence continues at coordinate 99,048,510 of NC_136493.1, forward strand.
TTTTGGTATAGGGTCAAAGTACCTAAGTCGGTACAAATGTAGATAAATAGTGACAATGATAATTGTCTGTAGTGGACATGTAGCAAATCAATATTTTTTTATCTTTAATCAATAATTAAGTAATTGTAGGATGCCATGGAAATTCCTTGTAGCATATATCTATCTCTATATCTAATCTATATCTATCTATCTATCTATCTATCTATCTATCCATCTACCTCTCTAATATATAAACGCTATATGTCTGTCTGTCTGTCTCCATATTTTCAAACTCTATCTCTACTGAAACTTAAAGTTGCAGAGCGGCGCTAAGGGTCTCAAATAATTAGATTTTTTACAGACCATTCTTTTATGGGTCTTTAGCCGATTGAAATAGTTTTTAAGGGGTCAAAAATGAGACAAAATTTTAAAAAATGGTAATATATTTTGTACATTCATGCAGTTTATTTCAATTTTTAATCCTATGCATGTCGCGATAGTACAGTGGTAATGCATGTCGCGATAGTACAGTGGTAATGCCACCAGCTTTGAATGCTGCAGTTCGGGTTTCGATTTTAACTGATGGCACCTAAATTTTTTTTTTTTACTTTTGAAATCACGACTCTATAATAATATATACGAAATCTGGACAAATTAAAATATCATATTTAATCGTAGCCCCCCCCCCGTCTGCTAGTCTATCTCTATCTCTCTCTCTATCTATATATATCTCCATATCTAATCTACATGTATCTATCTCTATATATATCTATCTATATAATGAATGAATGGCATGTCTTTCAAATATTATGCCTACAATCTGATATCTATATTTCATACAAAGTATAAAAGTATTCTTATTCATCATCATCATTATCAAATATTCAGTTTATCATTTGTTGTACATGCATTGGACAGATAACTAACGTATCTCTGGTCAGGTCTTTATCCATCCCTCTTTCTCTTAAATTCATTTTGATCACTTCTTCCTATCTTTTCTTTGGCCTTCCCCTGTTTTTTTATTTTATCTTTTTTTTATTACATTTTCACCCCAAACAAGGCACATTTCCACTTTGTTGTAGGGGGCTACTATCAGGGACTTAAGCATCAGGGGTACTGTGTAGGAAGTTGGGCAGCAAGATGTCGATTCACGTTGCACTTGAACTTCTGCATGTCAGTACAGTCGGGGAAGCAGGGACCCGGAAGGGAATTCCAAAGTCTAGCTGTTCTAGGGAAGAAACTACTGGAGGAGAAGGCTCTCTTGCATCTAGGGATCTCTACTGTGAAGGGGTGGAATTTAGCTGCTTGTCGGGTTTGTCGGGGGTATTTACGTCGAGGGTGCACAAGTGCTTGCAGTTCGTCAGAGCATTCACCATTAAAGTACTTGTAGAACAGGCAGAGGGATGCAACATTTCGTCGATGTGACAGAGGCTGAAGTTTAGCTGACAGTTCAGGACCTATCAGATTGGTGACTCTCTTTTGAACCTTGTCTAGGAGCGAGAGACAAGTGGCAGATGCACCAGCCCAAATATGACAACAATACTCCATACATGGGCGAATAGAGTGGCCTTATAGAGGTATAGGATGCTTTCAGGCATTAATAGCTTTCTAGCACGGTAGAGAGAACCAACCTTCTTCGCAGCGGTCCTGGCAATGTTCTCAATGTAATTGTTCCAACTCATGTTTCCTGTGAACGTTAGGCCAAGAAGTTTAAAATATGTACTTTCAGATAAAGAGTCGTTGGCGATTGCTATTGGTGGTAGGGAAGGTTTCTTGTAATTATTGAAGGAAACAAGTTTAGTCTTGGCAGCATTGAAGGTGACCATCCATTTTTGTCCCCATTCCACTATGGATTGGAGGTCTTCCTCTAATATCTCTGCCATTTCTTTAGATATGTGTTCATTTGTTTTCCTGTCGTGTCTGTTATAGAGCGTGGTGTCGTCAGCATATATACCCATCTCACTGACAATTTTGTCAGGGAGGTCATTTATGAATATTAAGAATAACAGAGGTCCAAGCATAGACCCCTGAGGCACCCCCACATTTATATTATATTGTTTAGATGTACGACCATCAAGTACAACCTGGATTTTTCTCTTATCTAAGAAGGATCTAATTATGTTATGTATTCTTCCAGCGGTGCCGTATGATCTGATTTTTTTTAGAAGACCCTCATGCCATACCATGTCAAAAGCCTTGTATATATCTAGAGCTACCGCTCTACCCTCCCCCGCTTTGTCCAGTGACTGGTATATACATTGAGATTACAATTAGGATGTCTGCTGTGGAACAGGCTTGTCTAAATTCATATTGTTCGTCAGTCAGAAGTTTAGCATCTGTAAGGTGATGGACTAGAGCTTGGTTAATTATGGTCTCAAATATTTTGGTGAAAAGTGGGAGGAGGCTAATGGGGCGATAATTTGATGGGTCTGTTCTTTCGCCAGAATTCTTGAAAACTGGTACTACAGAAGCAGTTTTTCAGCAGGCAGGAAAGCAAGATTCATTAAGGCATTTGTTGTAAAGTTTGGAAAGAACTGGAGCTACTTCGGCGGTGCACTTTTTTAATAGCACAGCCGGGATGAGATCAAGTCCACATGCCTTTGCAGTGTCAAGCTTTCTTATGATAGCATGCACCTGAGCAAGGGTGATTTTCAGATCGTCTAGTGTGGCGTCTGTCTGCAAAGGAAAGTCAGGAAGGGAGTGGTTAGCAGAGTCCAGTGTGGAGTTGGAGGCAAACCATCTGGCAAGCATGTTAGCCTTCTCAGTTGCTGAGCAAACAACCTCATGATTGTTGGATAGTGGGGGAATTGTTGATTGCCCATTATTTACTACACTGTTGTAGATTTTCCAGAAATCTCGGGTTCCTAATTTCTGTGCTTCGATGAGTTTTTTGGTAGTTTCAGTAAATTCTCTCTTAGCTGTCACTATTTCTTTCTTACAGTTATTTCTGGCTTCTATATACTTCTGTCTGTTTGAACTGAACTTATGTTCGTTAAATTTGCAGTATACATGCTGCCTTTGCGCTATGGCAGCTGCACAAGTTGAAGTGAACCATTGGGGAGAGTGGGGCTTGCTATAGAATTTGCATGCGGGAACATGTGCTTCAATTGCCGCTTTGAACCATTCAGTGGTCTCATTTCTGCAATGTTCAGCAGGAAGTGAAAACATATTTTGCCATGGAGTGTCCCTGATGAGGTCCCTGATGGCTTCCCAGTCAGCCTTTTTATAATATCTCGTTTTGAGCAGTGGCTCTTCAGTTTTGGCTCTAGAGTTTAGGGTGATTTCAATCACTACCACTTCATGATCGGCGTTCCCAAGAAGGCTGTGGGCATTCGTTACACAGTCATCGGGAACTGTGGTTAGAAACAGATCTAGAAGTGATGCATGTTCTTGCTGGTCTGGGAAATGGGTTGGAAACGTAACCATCTGTCATAGGGAATGAGATATAGAGAAGTTACGTGTTGTGGTACCAGCTGCGTCTGTGTAAGTAGACTGTGTGTTGACTGTACCTTAAGTGTTTTACATTCATATACACCATTAAAGTTTTCGGTTCTAAGCATATACTGTCCAAATCATATTATTTCTCATATATTTAAAAAAACCCAAAAAAACTGCATAAGTGATACAATCTGAAGAACGTTCAACTGAAACTAATCCATGGAAAACAAAAATCTTTTTTATAATTGATAAAAAAAAAGAATCATTCATCTTCTTCCATATATATTATTCCTTAATTGGAATTCATTTTTGAGATGAGCATTATATATATTAATTTATTTTTATTTTCGAACTATTATTCTCTTCTTTATTAGTTGTTGTTTTTCATCTTTTATAGGTTTGTTTATTCACAACGTTTCAGCCAACTATTCCTCTGTGAATAAAACAAACCAATAAAAGATGAAAAACAACAACTAATAAAGATGAGAATAATAGTCCGAAATAAAAATAAATTAATATATCTCCTTCCATGATGAAAATTCTGTGTTACTAATGATGCAGTCTCATCTAAAATGTTGACTTCCTGTGATTTTGTCATCTGATTTTTCTTTGTTTCAGGTGAACTGTATGTTTTATTTGAACCTCTGCTTGGATCGCAGAATCTTCTGTATGCCAGCGGGGATGAAGGCCGACAGAGAAGGAGCAACTTCACAAATGCCTTCACTGATGAAATGATCGCGGACCATTGCAACAAATTAGGAAAGGTATTCGATCAAGAGTCATGTGACTTTCTGGTTTCATTTTTTTTTTTTTTTTTTTACACGGTGGTCACCACTTATCAAGGCCCGGAAGCCACTCAGGGATAAGGGTTATTGCAAGTACAGTACGTTAGTGTGGAGATTTGATGAAGTGTTTACTTAAGGGGGCGGTTCATTAGGAATTTGTTAACGTTGTACTTGAAGACATCCAAGTTGTAGTCAGGTGGGAAACAGGCAGACGGAACAGAGTTCCACAGGCGTGCAGTTCTAAGAAAGAAGCTTTATTCATGGAATCCACGTTTTGATTTAGGCACAGATAAAGAGTGGGGAAAATTTTTCACAGTGGATTCAGCTAGACGGGTGTTTATCGTGAAAGATTGGCGAGGGGGGACCAGAGATTGGAGTTCAGATGAGCACCTGCCATGGAAATAATGATAAAACAAGGATATGCTCGCAACGTCTCTTCTGTGGGAGAGAGATTGCAGGGTAGAGAAAAGGGCATTTTTTTTTTCTTTTATCTCGGTTAACCCTTATCCTTGAATGGTCTTCAGGACATGATAAGTGGTGACTCCCTTGTAAAAAAAAAAAGAAGTTAAACTGGAAAAGACACGATCTATGGCATAGAAACAGAATTAAATGTTATCATAAAGGATGCCCCCCCCCCCAAAAAAAAAACACAATCTTTCCTGCAATCCAACCATACTTGGTAAAAATAAACTTTAGTGCATTCCTGGCTTGTCCACCACATTTCATTAATGAATATTCAACAACAAAAAAGATTATTTCCCTTATTTTTTTTCTTTTAGTTTTTGCATTCTATGAACAATATTTCTGAAAAAAGGGAAAGAATTGCTGTTTTTGACTTTGAAATAATTTATTCATTCAACTTACTTGTACTTTTAACCACTATCATCCTGGTCGGAGTGAGCCAACTTCCTTCTCAGCACGAACTGCATCTTGAACCATCACAGTCTAGTTTTGACGATTCTGGACCAGGTCACAGGAAATAGCTAACCACTCCCCATTCCAGCGCCAGAGACCAACTATTTGTGTGCCTGATACTACTGCTAGATCGTCAACTGTTGTTGCCCAGATCTTCAACTACCCACCGACACGTTTGTGCCAGCCAAGCAGAAAGGAGGGAAGAAAGGACCTTGCAAATGAGCTCTCCCTCTTAACAATGAGCTGCATGTCCAAACTACCAGGGAAGTTGTTGAAGAAGGATGGATGGTAGGAGGCGTAGGTTTAGTCTTCAGCAGACAGTAGAAATCGGAACACAATCTCCATGGTGGCACCGCAGAATGCTACGAAGACGGGTATTGTTGAAGACTTCCATCTAACACCTATTACTGTCTAGTTCTTGACTTTGAAGTAATTTATTATTATCCTGAGATCAAATGGCTTCATATCTTGCTTTGTTTGATGCAACTTCTATTAAAAAATGAGTTGCCACTGATCAAGGCTGAAAAACAAAGAAAAAAAGATTACAGATTACAGATACATTGATGATAAACTGGTAATGAATTCTATTAAATGAATTCATAGATCTGTACATACCACTTAAAATAACAGCTAACTCAGAAAACAGCAATTTTTTCCCCTTTGTTAGAAATATTGTTAGCTAGTTTTTGACCTTGAAGTATCTTTTTTTTTTTTTTAAACTATTTACATCAAGTGGCTTCAGGCCTTGTCTGGAGTGATTTTCATAAAACAAAAAAAAACAGTTTTGGTTTTATTCCGATCTAATAGTATGTTCCAAATGTACGCTTCTACATGACAAACACATTTTGATATGAAGTGCAAACTTGTCAACAAGTAAGGCATACTCCTGATTTAGAAAATTTTTTTTTCTATGTAGTTACCATTTATCAAAATCCAGATGCCACTGAACGACAAGGGTTAATGGGTACTGTTAGAGATCCCCAAAGTTTTTAAACAGGGGAGTGGCATATTGCTGACTTTTTAGGGCTATGCAGATAAAAATTAAGGAAATAAATTAATCAAGAAATAGTGGATGAATAACCATAAAAAAGGGTCAACAAGCCATTTGTTTCTAAAGTCTGAATCTTAAAAAAATTAACATTTGAAAATTCTTCAAATTTATCATTATTCGTTAGTATTACTTAGTATTACTTAGTATAATTTAGTATAATTTAGTTCATTTAGAAGCATGAAATTGGTGCATTTCTGACATAATTATATGGAAGGAGGTGGGGGATGGCTGTCTCTAATGTATTATTGTAGTGGTTTATCAACTTTATTTAGTAAACCCCAACTTTGAAAAAAAAAAAGATTAAAAAAAAGAAGCGCCATATCCATAGAAGTGGATGTGTTTAATGCTATTTTACTGATTAGTTTTGCTTTTTAATGAAACTGGTGCTCCAAAACCTCATTTTTTTATCTTTTTTTCTAAACAAAAAGAAAAACAACCACACAATTTTCACACATTTTCTATTTAAAAAAAACTTTTTTCCTGAATATTTTTTACATTTGCCATAAGAGCTCTGCAGGATGGATTAAAGATCTTTGCGGGCCGGATCTGGTTCACAGACCATACTTTGGAGACCCATGGGTACCGTGATGATGGAAATTGGATAAGTTAATTTATTTTAGAGGTCATTGTTTATAAGAACAAGTTTATATTGGACTTGAAAACGGTCATATTATAATTAGCTGGGAAGCAGCTTGAATATGAAGATGTTTTTTTTTTTTTTTATGGCATATCAACCTTTTCAGGTTATTTAATACCAAATCCGGTCATTTTGGTAAAAGTTTTAATGACTCGAGTTTTTTATATCTTCTAATATTTATTCATGGTGTTTAGTTTGGTTGTTTTGCATAGGAAAATTGTTTTTTTTTTTTTTAATTTTACAGAACATGATTGAGTTTTGGAAAAAGAAAAACGAATGACATCCATATTTAGTGCATTTTAGGTCAGGAAGCCAATGATTTAAAGATGAGAATGAATTAAACAATTAAAAGAATCATCAATTATAAAGAATGCTATATCTTTACAATGCTGCGATTCAACCATGCATGGAGTATTTGTTACCACATCTGGGCTAGTGCATCTACCACTAGTCTTTCATTCTTAGACAGGGTCCAAAAAATAAAATCTCATAGGTCCCGCACTATCTGCTAAGCTCTAACCTCTGTTCTATCACTGCAATGTTGCAAGTACTTTAATGGGATGTGCTCTGATGAATTTATTGCACTTGTGTCTCCTTCATGTATATGCTCCCAATTAACCCAATATGCAGCAAAATCCCACTCCTTTACTGTTGAAGTCTCTGGATGCTATCAGGTCGACAAGAAAGTTCTCATGGTTTTTAACTTTTAAATTGAGATGAACATATTTCGATTCAAATAAAAATTTATTGATCAAAATAAGCACCATTAGAATCAGCACAGTTTCGGCAACGCAAACAAGCGTGTTTATGCAAGTAACGTAAAAATCTTGCGTTCTGATGGTGATGAAGTTGCTGAAGGCATTTTGTTGCAGAAAGTTGTCGAGATGCTTCGAAAAGTGGTAGTCAGTAGGTGAGTGTCCAGAGAGTATAATGGATGAGGCAGAGTTTCATAGCCTAATTCTTTCAACTTCTGCAGGATCGGTTTAGCAGTGTAGGGACAGGCATTTGTCGTGGAGGAGAATTGGACCTTTTCTGTTGACTAATGCTAGGTGTTGTCGAAGTTTCTGATGCATTTCATCCATTTGTTGACAGTATATTTCCTCGTCGTAATGGTTTAGCCTACATTATAAAAACTAATGGATGAAACCAGACCACCAAACAGTCAGCATGACTTTCTTTTGGTGCAACTCTGGCTTCAGGAAGTGTCGTGGAGCTTTGTCAGTATCTAACCACTGAGCTGAATCTCGCCAATTGTCAAAAAGTCCCACTTTTCATTGCAAGTCACAACCTGCTCGAGAAACGGGTCGTTCTTGTTACATAAAAGGGAAGATGACACTTCATAACAGTGTTTTTTTTTTGGTTGTCTTTCAATTCGCAAGGAACCCATTTATTGAGCATTTTTCTTTCTAATCTCTCGTGGTTGGAAATCGTATACGTTACATCTAATTACGAAGCAAGTTCTGGAACAGTTGTGCATAGATTGGTGACTAAGCCTCTTAATTAATCATTTTCAACATCCGATGGCTGACCACTATGCTCATCATTTCCAAGACTCTTGTCAATGCTACAAAATTTCTTAAACTACCATTGTGTTGTGTGTTCAGTAGTGGTTCCTGGGCCAAACGCTTCATTGATATCGCGAGCTGTTTCAGCAGTTTTTTTTTTTAGACTAGCTTGAATTGAAATAAGAAACTTGTGCAAAGTTGCTTTTTACTATCTTGTATTCAACGTTCTGAAAAGACCTAATTGTTTTAAAACAATTAGAATTTAAACAATTAGATAGAGCAAAAAATGCTCTTTAAAATGATATATAAAATAAAGAAAACTTATTTGAAAATGCATCATTTGAAATCAAAATTAAAAATTCCACAAGAACTTTCTTGCCAACCTAATAGAAAGGCCTTCTACTCTAATAGTTTCTTCTTTTGCAGCCGGAAAGAAGAAACTATTAGAGTAAAAGGCTTTGCAATTACCTCCCTTTTTCCTACTTCCCTAACTGTACTAATCTGCAAAAATTTAAATGTAATGTGAACAGACATCTTGCTGCTCAATTCTTCACAGTCCTTTGTTATACTCGATCCCAAATAGTAGTCGCTTATTTTCAAAGTGGCAAGATGCCTTGTCTGGGATGAAGAAAAGTAAAAAAATAAAAGAAACGCAGCAATTATAAAATTTGAAAAAAAAAAAAAGATTAAAATATAAATTACAAAATCTAACATTCTTGGTTTAATTTAACGCAAGAATATTTTAGTGCACCAATTTCAAATATTATGTAATTTTAATGGGTCTATCTTGTAATTGGATTTATTTTTTTGTAATTCAAATTTAATAAGTTTAAGACCATAACAGGATTTTTTTTTTTTTCAAATATTAAAAAGATTTTTTTTTTTTCAACTTGCAATCCTTTGATGTCATAGTTTTTATTTGTCATCTGTAATTATCATTCCAAAGATAGTTGCTAGAATTCTTACTGGTCTTGACCAATTTGAAGTTTCTGGTTCTGATTTGATTCCTGTTCTTGTTCTCAAACATTGTGCACCTGAACTTTCTTCTATCCTCCCAAAATTATGCAATGGTTGTTTGTCTCAGTCCTGTTTCCCTTCTTGTTGGAAGGAGTTCATAAAAACAATGGTAATTTATTTGAACCAACTAAATATCATCCTATTAGTAATCTCTTTTATTAGCAAAGTTTTTGAGAGGCTGGTCACAATGGCAAACTTGTTCATTTTCTGGAAAGTCTGGACCTCTTTAGTGATGGTCATTATAGCTTTCATGGTTTACAATTCAACATTTATTAACTGTTTTAACTAAATGGATCTGTTGGTTTATGGATAATTCAGGAGGAAGTAGTGTCATTGTGCTTGATATTTCAAAGGCATTCGACAGAGTATGGCATTCTGGTCTTCTACATAAACTTCAAAGTTATGATATTGGTGGTCAAGTTCTTGACATTGTTTGGACTTTTCTTTCTGATCAAAGCTTGCAAGTAATTTTTGATGGGGTATCTTCATTTTCTTTTCTTATCAATGCTGGTGTTTCTCAAGTTTCAATTCTAGGTTCAACACTGTTTCAATGCCCTTCCAGAGAATCTTATTCAGAAAATTAACATCACCCTCTATTCTGATATTGCTTCTCACCCATTTTCCTCGGATCAGTTAAAATATGCAGTTGATCTAGAAGTTGACCTGAGTTCGGTTATGGATTGGGTAAAAAATCGCTTGTTTCATTTAATCCTGTAAAGATTCGGCTATTGTCCTTCAATCATAAGTATGTTCCTTTTCTTCCTGAGAGTCTTATAAATGAATGAGAAATCGACTCTAAAACTTCTTGGTATTTTTTTTCTCATCAAATCTTTCTTGGAATCCACATATTAAATCCATTGCTCGTTCTACTTCTCGTAAAATCAGTTCTCTCTAAACACTTTCTTACACCCCGGGGCTATTCCCTATCTCTACAAATCTACTATCAAACCATGTATGGGATACTGTTGTTTTATTTGGTTTGGTGAATCTGTGCCCCATTTGAAGATTCTTGATAAATTGCAGAAATGTATCTGTAATTTGATTGGCTCTACCCTTTCTTTCCCACTACAACCTCTCTCTCATAGACATGATGTTGCTAGTCACAGTCTTTTCTATAAATACCTTTATGACATATGTCTCTCAGAATTGTCTGATCTATTCTCTGTTTCTTTTGTTTTCAGCTCATATAACTTATGAACCTAGAGACTTGCATCGATTCACTGTTTTAATACCTCACTGTAATACAACTTCTTATTCCAATAGCTTTCTTTGCAAAGTTGTGGAACTCTCTTCCTGGTCACTGTTTTCCTTCTGCCTGCAATCTTAGTCTTTTCGAGACTAAGGTCAATAAGCATATCCTGTCTTTGCAGGTCCTGGATATGACCTTAAACTATATCCAGTGGTGAGGCCCCAGCTTGCGGGCTTTGGGGAGTGTGGAGCCACCCTTTAATTGCCATTGCTTCCAGGTTCACTCTGACCCGGAGCAGTAGTACCTGTTAGGGTCCCAACTATGGGTTAAATAGAAACGGACTTGAAAACAACAAATATATTCTATTAAAAAATTTTTTCTTCACTCTTTGGATTCGGCATTAAATAACCTGAAAAGGGTTGATATGTCATAAAACAAAAACAACCAATCAACTGTCTTTGTAATAATCATATTTTGTTCTTGTTAGCTCCTTACATCAAGTGGCTTCATGCCTTGTCTTGAGTGATTACCATAAAAAAATTCACCAACATTTAATTTCGATTTATGTTTTTTATTTTCAGATAAGTGATGAGCTGTTGTCAAAATGGTCGTCCATGAGTGAGCAGCACATTCCAATTGAAGAACATATGATGGCGCTCTCCGTCAGGTTCCAGTTACTCAAAACTCTGGGCAATTATTTTGAGAACAATGAGGAAATTTTGAAGTTGCGCAGAAACTTTGACACGGTGGGTGGTCATCATTGCTTATTCTTCGTTATATTTTATGAACAGAGAAGAAAGTTTTGCCATTCGACTGCACAGTTTTTTCTTTGTTACACTTCACAAATTTTAGATATATTTTTTTTTATTTATTTGTTGCAATGTGTGCTGATTCAGGTGTATATTTCTGGAAGATGTGTTTGGTTATGGTGCTGAAGACTCTGAAAAGAACCAGGGATGTTTAGATGGGATTGGTTAAGTAATTCCTTTCATCAACAACAACTGTGACCACATTTGCTTGTAGTATCTTCACTGGCAGCATGAGATAGTTGCTCTTAGCATTAGCAGTGGCAGTAGGCCTTGTTTCGTCTGTTCATTAATAACATGAAAAATAAACAACACTCGTCAAAAATGCTTGCGGACAATGTGATGTCCCAAATGAACCTGACTCTCAAGCAAAAATTTGTGTTCTTTTATTTAACCAATTTAAACTCCCAAAGCATCTATTTTGCATTTTATTCATTTTACTGATTTATTTCTTAGCCAATTGGGTTAAATTTCCCACGCATGAAACTGCCGGTATCAATGACTAATTGAATTCACACTTTTAGTATTAACTACCATAAATTTATTATGCCCTTGTAAACATAATTGTGTCTTCCTAAATTAGAATAAGATAAATATAGATATTTTATATTAGATCTTATTTTCTGACCCCTCCCCCCCCCCCAAAAAAAAACCCCAAAACAAAGTAAATAAAAAAACACAAAAATCTCTGAAAGGTGGTCACACTTTAAACCAAGTAGACAGCCACCTTATACATAAGAATAATGAAAATATAGATATTTTATATTAGAACCCATCTTTAAAAGGCAATACTTAATATAATAAATATATAACATTAATATAAAACAAAATGATGAAAAATAAATATTTACATTATTAATTCAGCAAAAATTCTAAAACAAATTTTGAAATTCCATGGAATAAGGAAAATTTTTTATATTCTTTGTTTTTGAACATTTGATGAATAATGTTGATTTTTATTTTTCAGAATTTTACTTTGTTGTTTATATATATATATATATATATATATATATATATATATATGTTTATAAAAAGTTGCATTACCATTTGGAAGCTAGAAATACAAAAACTGATAGTTTCAAATGTGCATTGTAAACTTTTGCGGGGCACTGTATATATATATATGGTAATGATATTTTTTCATAAACATAGAAAATGTATTGAAACTAAAATAGGAACAGTGGGAAAAATAAAGAAAAATAATAATTTAACACAATGCAAAAAGAAAACCCAATAATTAGCAACGCAAAAGTTTACAACAAATTTACAAAATAATATCTAGTATTTTGTAGCATAACCATTATTATTGATTACAGCATGCAGACGTTTTGAGTGATCTCCTACGAACTTCTTACATGTGTCTTGTGTTATTTTATTCTATACTTCCACTCAAATTCTCTCCAATTCTCGCAGATTTAAATGTTCTCTTCTATGGGCCTGTAATTTCAATTCTCCCCATAAATTCTCTATAGGGTTGAGATCGGGAGATTGACCAGGACACTTTAAAAACATTCACTTTATTTGAATTGAACAAATTTTGTGTAAGTTTGCAGTGTGTTTTGGATCATTATCATGTTGAAAGATCCAGTCTGATTTCAATTCAAGCAACTTCACACTTTCTTTAAGGTTTTTCTCCAAGATACACCTATAAAGTGCTCCATTCATTTTTCCTTTAATTTTTCCCACTTTTCCCATACTTCCTGCACTAAAACAACCCCAGATCATAATGGATCCTCCTCCAAATTTTACTGTTGGAATGATGTTTTTTGACTGGTATTCAGTATCTTTTTTTCTCCAAACTTTCAGTGTTTTTGGAGTGCCATACAAATCAATTTTAGTCTCATCTGACCAAAGCACGTTATGCCAAAACTCTAGAGACTTGCTTGCATACTCATTTGCAAAATCAAGCCTAGTACGAACATGCTTTGGCTTAAGAAGAGGAGTTTTCCTTAGTTTCAGTACATTTTCTGTTTATAAAAAGTTTCATTAACATTTGGGAGCTAGAAATAAAAGATTGACTGTTTCAAATCTGTATTGTAAACTTTTGCAGGGCACTGCATATATATATATATATATATCAATCCTGGCTTAAGGTAGTTGGTGGTCTAGCTTCACTGATAAGCTGTGATACAGCGAAACAGTACTGTATGTGGGTGACATATATATATTAGTTGAGATTAGCCGTGAGGTTCGTTCCTTACTAATGGGGTCAGAGATGGCTTCATGGCTGGATTCATATCTCCCGACCGGTAGTAATCGTGGCACTCTGGACTGATGATTCCTGAAAGGTTCAAACTCTAGTGTCTGTAACGTATTAAAAAATTATTATTGTAATAATTACGTCAGCCCCTTTAAGAAATTCAGTTCTTATTGTTGAACAATTTAAAGTTGAAATAGAAAGTCGATCTCCTAAGCTTGCATGCGAAGATCATGATGTTACAATCATTAGATCACTATGGCCGGATATTACGACATTTAAAAAAAATAAATGTTTAACTTTTAACAATATTTCTCATGATTGAGATTGGCCGTGAGGTTTGTTCTTTGCTAATGGAGTCAGAGATGGCTTTGTGGCCAGGTTCAAACCTCCCGAACAATAGTAATCATGTACCCCTGTACTGATGATTCCGGAAAGGATAAAACTAGTGTCTATAGGTATTAAGAAATTATTATTGTAATAAATATATATATTTGCATATATATATATTTGCATACATATCTATAATATAAAGCTGAATGTCTGTGTGTGTGTATGTCTGTGTATGTGTGTGTGTGTCTGGTCACGAATAGGCTCCTATATGGTTGACTATTATAGAAAACTGATCACATATAATGATAGAAGATGTATCGAGACACAGGAATGGGTATGTTTGATCTGTTGGAACGATGGTTCATTAAAATTGTGAGGTCTGCGTTCGCGCCTGGTCCACAAAGTATGGAAATAAAAAAATTAAATGAAAAAAAAAAACGTTTACAAGTGTTTTTGATATAGATGTACATAAGAATACTTTGATAAGTATGTTTTAACTTAAATAGGGATGGTATAATAAAATTGTGGGGTCTGCGTTTGCGCCTGGCCTCCATAGAATGGAAATAGGCACAAACTTTAATAAAGACTTTTCATATCTATCTGCGTAAGTATACTTTGATAATTATGTTTTAGTTTGAAGAAATATGGTATAATAAAATTATAGGGTGTACGTTCGCGCCTGACCTCCATAGAATGGAAATATGTCACAAAGTTTAACAAGGTTTTTTAATATATATCCACAGAATATTGTGATAAGTGTTTCAGTGTGAACAGGTATGGTATGATAAATTATGGGGTTTATATATTTTATTTTTACTTTCATCATAGTTTTCTTTAGTTTTGATACCCCCAAATTCGAAGCTATCTCTTTACAACCCTCCCTTTTCATAACCTATCATACTTTCATAAATCAGAGTCCATTTTCTGTAGGCTGTTTTTGAACCCAGTAAATGACAGGTACTTTTCCTAGTGTATATATATATATATATGTTTTGTATGTACAGGATTCATTCCTAAACTTATTAATCATTCATTATTAATTGTGAAACATGGCTGCTAGGTGTAAGGGGTTGTAATGTGGACTATATTAAGTTAGGTTTATGCCAAGTGAGTTAGTATGGAGTGGAAGCCCTTTATAAAAATTTAGTTATCTTCAATTTTAGTCGCCATCAATTTATAAATATTCCCTAAATTTCAGTTTCTTTCGCATGTTTAAAATGGTTTTAAAAATGGGTTTTTGATACATAGAAAATTCGACAGGGACGGGGGGGGGGGACAATTCGGCATCAAATTACCGCTTCATCATTACAGTTTTTTTATATTTTTACAATTAATTCAGTAAACGAGGATTTTTTTTATTTTTTTTTTAAGAAAATTGCAATAACAATTATTAAAAGAAAAAAAAAAGAGACCTGATCGATTAGGGTACAGTCCTGACGAGGGAGAACGATAGAGAAAATATAAGTAAGCAAAGCAGTAATGAAAGGCTAGTCGAAAGCGTATAAAAGCCTGATCATCCAATTCAAAACATTTCCCTCTAGTTAAATGATACTACAAATAATTTATACCAAATGCATTACAATTTATTTTTCTACGACCTGTATACTTTTAATGTTCTGAAACTCTCTTTAAGAATTTTATTTCAAAATTATTAGGTTGGTGCAAAAATGTCGTTTTTTGATGTTCAACTATATATAACAAAACAACATTATTTATGAACCAACCTAATAGTGTCTCTTTTTTTTTTTTTTTTCTTTTGACACTTGAAAATGAAACAAGATGTCCACTTGTTGCTCTGATGTTGATGGAGCTTGATTCCTTCAAAAGTAGTAAAATAAAATAACATCTCATCACTAACCCTAAGTCTGAGTGGCAAGTCATCAATCAGGACTTTAGGTTAATGGTAGGGTAGGTTTTAAAAAAGATATTTCTTTTTACTATCTTTTCATCCGAAGATAGGCAATCATCTTTGAAATCTCAGCTGCCATGTTTTTTTTTTTGTCTTTCGATAAGTGAGCATAATAATAAGAACAGATTTGAATGCAATAAATCTTACAATTAGTTTTTATACTTTAACAGTATACAAATTTTTTATACTTTAACAGTATACAAATTTTTTATACTTTAACAGTATACAAATTTTTTGTACTTTAACAGTATACAAATTTTTTGTACTTTAACAGCATACGAATTGATAGAAAATAAAATTTCAATACGTTTGGTGAATTTATTTGTTATCAAAAATAATACTTTAAAATAGATATTAATAATTATTTTTGAACCTACAAGACACATGTTTCGAACTGAGGTTATCTTCTGTGTAGGAGATGATTACTGCCAGTTAGAAGATTTGAACTTAGTCACAAAGTCACCCTTGACTTTGTAAGCTGATATTCAACCTCCAGGCTATCAGAAACTAACATGAAAAGTGATGGAAATTAAGTATCTATATATGCCAGATTTGCATTTATTTATTTTTATGGTTGTTAACTATACTGTAATTTTACCACCTTTTTTTAGTCATTGAATTTTGTTACTTTTTTCTTTTCAAAGTGTTGGAACGAATTTGAGAAACTTCTCCAAGATCTTGCTGAACCAGAAAGCCATCGACGTCAAGCTTTCAGTGATGGTGAGTCAGTTTATTAGATTTTTAAGCATAACTTTATTTTTGGAACTCAAATCTTATTTCAATCACCCTTGTTTCAACCATTTCATGAGTTGGTTCAAAGAAGTGCCAGGATCTCCGTATATATCAATTAGCGTAGCTATTTTGCTTGACACAGGTGATACTATGTCAGTTACATTGGGGAAGGGAGTAACCTTTGTTCGTTATACAGTTTTAACACTTTATGACCTGAATTATGATGTAGATGATTAAAAAATATTTATTGCTAATTTTAGTAAGTTTAAAAGGTAATGATACTGTTAGGACGATACAAAAGTATAATGCAAGGGGAGTAATTCTTTACTTCTTTAAGCAAAATTGCTTCCCCTTGGCCGTAGTCCTAGACTTTAAATTCTTGTGATTTCTCACGAGGTCAGCGACCTGAAGTAGAGAGTGGAGGGAAAAAACAAAGTAACTTTCAAAATAGAGAAGTGAGCATCATTCCCGTTCGTTCCTGTTATCATACTTGGACTTCTAACCTTTCATGTATTATGTTTGAATTGTCGTTACGTGTGTGTGTCTTCATAATAAATGTATATCGTTATGTAACAACGAGTGATTTTCTTATTTGTTCATAATTATTCCATTCTTTCATCATGTGAAGGCTGGACACCCTGCAGTAAGATATTTTATGTTATATTGATCCTAACGCATCCTACGATATAACAGATACCATGATTGTCTTCAAACTGGAAAAAAAGTATATTTAAATAAAAAATACTGAACTAATACATACAAGGCACGTTTGAATCTATTCCCACATTATGCTGTTATATCCATTTATTTACGACTGAACGAATTAGTTCAACCAGGGCATAAATGGCTAATCTTTTATAGTTAAGTTTAGTTATTTGAACATTTTTTTTCCCCTCGGCTTGTTTAAGATTTTAAAGCAATTTTTCTTTATTATGTGCTCTGTGTGTTAAATTCTAAATATGTCTTTTTTTTTTCTCTTCTTGGTGGGTGCAACTTGATTGCATCTGCTTGTACTTCTGTCAAAAATGACCTTTCAACATTTCTTGGCCCCAATTGAAATGAACAACTCTTATACTGAGAAAGCATCCTCATTTGACAAACTTCTAAGATTGACCTTTACTATTGACCTGAAATGGAAGCTCTACATCAGATCCGTTGCCAAAATTACTAAAAAATAGTAGGATCATTCTACCGCTCCATAAAATATCTCGCTTCTAATACAAATCTTCTATCTGTACAAGAGTCAAATACGTCCTAAGATAAAGTACTGTTGCCACATCTGGGGTGGAGCTCCTAAGAGTACCTTTTCCTGCCTTGACAGGGTACAAAACCATCTTTGAAATCTAGTGGGGGGGGAGAACATTTTTGTCCTCCTGCTTTCTCTTTCTCATAGAAGAGACGTTGCATATCTACCTTTGCTCTACCCTTATTATTATGTTTGGTGTTCGACAGAGTTTTAATATATCATACCCATCGTAAAACTTTTGTAACGAATAGCTACAACAACTAAAATAAATTTCCCTTACTTTTTATCTGTGCCTAAAAACTAAACGAAAATTCCATGAGCAAAGTTTCTTTCTCAGAACTGTTTGTCTGTGGAACATAACAAAATGGGGCTACTTCCCAGCTGATTATAACGTTGTCGTTTTCAAGCCTAATATAAATAAGTTTTTGTTGAGTCGTCCTCTTGTATAATTAAATCCTACCCAAGTTCACCATTATTGATCATCATGGTGTTGTCTCACCGTCCATCTAACACGCAATTAACTCTTATCCTAGAAATCCCATAAGAGAGAAATTTTGGCTTTTGGGCCAAGATCAAAGTGTAATATCTGCTCTGATGCTTCACTTAAGTAATTAGGTCTCGGTAAATATGGAGGAAACCCTTCATATTGGGGCAATTGCTATTTATTTTGACACTACCAGAGTGCCCCCTTTATGGGGCAGCTGGTTTTCTGCTACATTAAAAAGCGATCTTGTGTCTAATTTGCTTTCGTGGGGAAGCAAATAAATATCAAAGTGTAGTATCTGTTCTGATGCTATACTTCAATTTTTTGTTCTCAGTTAGTGGAGGAGAAATCCTTCACGGCTGAGACATTTTTTTTATTTTTGTTCCTTTTATTCACATTAAAAAACGACCTTGGTGTCTAACTCTGCCCTTGTGGAGAGGCAAAGTTAATAGGAACTCTTATCCTCCAGTGGCCTTCAAGACTTGATAAGCGGTGATTGCTATTTAAAAAAAAATTTTAAAAAACAGTTGGTCATGTTTATGTTGTTTCTTTCCATTTGGATGGTTTCTGATGTTAAGTGCATTATTTTTATTCAAATGAACTTTTCATAACTCCGACAATTATTTTATCTCTCGACAACTGATAACGTTATGTTGTTTCTTGTATCCTGTTGCCAGGTGCACTTCATCTTGTCAAAGCTACTAATGCCTGAAAGCATCCTATACCTCTATAAGGCCACCATTCGCCCATGTATGGAGTATTGTTGTCATATTTGGGCTGGTGCATCTGCTACTTGTCCCTTACTCCTAGACAGGGTTCAGAAGAGAGTCCCTAACTTGATAGGTCCTGATCTGTCATCTAGGCTTCAGCCTCTGTCCCATCGATGGAATGTTGCATCCCTCTGCCTGTTCTACAAGTATTTTAATAGTGAATGCTCTGTACACCCTCGACATAAATACCCCCGACAAACCTGACAAGCAGCTAAATCCCACCCCTACACAGTAGAGATCCCTAGATGTAAACAAGCCTTCTACTCCAACAGTTTATTCTCCACAACTGCTAGACTGTGGAACTCCCTTCCGGGATTCTGCTTTCCCAACTGTACTGACTTGCAGAAGTTCAAGTGTAATGTGAACAGACATCTTGCTACTCATCTCCCTTCTTAATATCCCTGCAACCTATGTTCCCGATAGTAGCCCCCTACTTCAAAGTGGCACTGTGCCTTATTTGGGGGGAAAATTGAATAAAAAAAAAGAATAAAATAAAAATAATTTTTTGGTACTCACGGCTTGGATATTTAACAAAACTAAATATAATGAAATGAGAATACTGATTCTGAAATCAATATTCATTTTGTTTTCTTCAGCTCAAGAGGCCATTGAAACGATTCTGGCAAAAGCCATTGAAAATCACCGCGAAACAAAATCGAAATCCAAGACCCACCTTCTGATTGACACATTGTTGACTTCCAAAGCAACGGATGAACAGATCATCACGGATTGTTTTCTCACCATCTTATTTGATTTTCATACGCTTGGTGGACGTAAGTAATTGACCTTCATAGCAATCTGTTTTTTGAACGTATAACCTTTGCCTTATTTGTTAAAAAAAAAATTGACTATTTGAATTTTTTTACAATTATAATTGTAAAAAAATTCAAATAGTCAATTTTCAATTTTTTGTTCTCAGTTAGTGGAGGAGAAATCCTTCACGGCTGAGACATTTTTTTTATTTTTGTTCCTTTTATTCACATTAAAAAAACGACCTTGGTGTCTAACTCTGCCCTTGTGGAGAGGCAAAGTTAATAGGAACTCTTATCCTCCAGTGGCCTTCAAGACTTGATAAGCGGTGATATTGTTTTTAATTTCTGTTTCAACATGTTAAAGTTTTTTTTTCGACCTGAAGAAATGTGCTAACATGGATCGTAGTTGATCTATATTATTGCTTGTAGAAATTCCACGACGCTTTCTCCATTGTTGCAGTAGCATTGTATGTTCAGACGACGTAAATTAATGAAGTAGGTACTGAGTTTATTAATAAAGAATAGTTGTACGTTTTTTTATATAGGCAATAGCTTTTAGTGAAAATTGCATAAAGCCATACGTGTTTGTGTACGTGTTGTTATTGATCTTCATGATGGTATGGGGATAAGATATTTTGTTCAATGCGATTACAGAGTTAATTCAGTAATTATACCGTTCATTGTTTATGATTTTTTTTTTCAAAGTTGTCTCTGTAAGGCTATTCGATACGCAGATATCGTTCCATAATTCGAGTCGGTTTGCATGTGCAACCAACTCGGAGTGTAAGTTTGCCTGTCCATTCTTGTATGATGCCACGGACAAAAGGGCAAGAGAAAAAAGAGAGAGATACGGAAAAGGAAGTTGATGTCACCACCTAGGGGCTAAAACATGCACTGCTGGAGATAAAAGGCGATAATTTATATGTCTAAACTAAAAGTGTTGTGTATTGTGTCTGTGTATTCGCTATGCGCGAAACTATCGACCGGATTTTAAACTTCTGTGTCTCCACAACATCAACGTGTATATTTTACTGTTAGAAATAATATTCCTTTTGAAATAATAAATGTGAGGATTAATACTATTCAGAAGAAATGACAAATTACTTTTTCTTCTTCCATAAAAATGGTAATTCGGTTCTTCTTCAATGTTGTAGCGAAATTTGAAAATTGAAATATTGAATTTCAAGTAAAACCAATGGTATCTACTGAACTGTCATGTCACAGTAATGAACATATCCAAAAATTATGGCAAATGATGAGGAAGAAAGTTAATTGTTAATGAAAATGGTTTTCGAAGACAATTAGCGAAAATTGAGTTTTGCAAAAAAAAAAAAAAAAAAAGAAACCGGAGAGTTCTAATCGTAACAAAAGGGAGGTAAATATTTTCTGAAAACTGAAAATCTTTTGCCGATTTAGCAAAACTTAGTTTTCACTAATTCTCTTTGAAAACTGTTTGCATTAATAATTAATTTTCTACCTTATTTTTTTGGATATTTTCATTACTGAGACATGACAATTCAGTAGATACCATTGGTTTCACTTGAAATTTAATATTTCAATTTTCAGATTTCACTACAATAACAAAGAATAACTGATTATTCAAAGCTAAATATTCTTAAAAATAAATAAAACGAATATTCCTCTTCTCTTTTTATTATTTAAATTTGTAGCAAATTAGGTTCTGGTTCAGAATTACCTCTTATATTAAAAAAAACAAAAAGAAATATCCGTATCAAACATATTGAAGCATATTTTATGACTGGGCAATGCTAGGCAGCCTGCAAGTATTAATATATAAAAGTAACCTTTTCTGCATTGATGTATAGGGGATTCGGACCTGTGAAAGAAATTCAATTTTGTCTTTAGCTGGTAAAAATATCTGCTAAGGGGTCAAAATTACAAAAATTAGAATTTGTTAGGTGTAAATCGACTGAACGTGTATCTTCTATGCAGGTGTAAATACACATTTGTATGTTTATCTGTGTTAATTTTTTAAGTTTTAATATGCATATGAACTTAGCTCAGATGAAGTTGTAGCACTAATTACTTTGGTTTTGATTCTAGCTGATGGCATCCAAATCATATTCTTTTTTAAAAACTTTTTAGGTACAATAATTAATTTTAGGTAAAATAATTATTAGAGAATTAGTATCCCTAAACTTTATGATGACCAAACTAATTCCTGGAATACATGTAAAGAATTATATTTCAACACGCATAGTAAAAAAGTTCCAGCAAAAACCTAACAGCCAACCGTGGTTCTCTCCAGAATGTGGTGCTACCATATCACACAGAAATCACTTTTTCCATTGCTTCTAACGAAATAGATGTACTGAAATTAAAGCTGCTTTCAGGATTGCCAGTAACCACTGTAAAAAAGTAATAAAGAACGTGAGAGAGTGGTATGCTCAGTTCGTCAAGTACAAAGTAGCTGAGCAGTGGCTTGGTTCGCACCAATTTTGGCAAATATCAAACAGAATCCTGAACAGAAGCATGTGCTCTATCCCAACCATCATCAATGGACCTGAGGTAATTTTCTCAGCATCAGACAAAGCCAAACTCTTTGCCAAGAACTTTGCAGCTAATTCTACTATTTGCAACCAAGGCCGCCAACCCCCCAATATTTCCTCCTGTATCAGAAAACACGCTATGTGACATACAAATATTTTTACATGATGTTGCTAAGCAAAAACCTTGATTCCAGTAAAGCATTAAGCTGACGGTATTCCAATTATAGTGCTCAAAAAACTTCAACCAGAACTAGCATCCATACTTACAAAGCTGTTTAAGTGTTGTCTTAAGGAGAATTGTTTCCCATCACCCTGGAAAATCTCATCAGTATGCCCTGTATTTAAGAATTCATCTCCCTCTCAGTACAGGCCAATGTCTCCTGTATGTCATGAGTAAGTTGCTGGAATCTGTGTTAAATAGAGTAGTCAACCATTTCAGCAAAAATAACCTTCTTAGTGACATGCAATATGATTTCCGTTCTGCTAGATCTCCAGCAGATGTGCTTACAATTATTTCTCATAGGATTAGTGAATCTCTCGATGGAGGTTTCCTTTCTAGGACAATTGCTCTTGACATATCAAAGGACTTTGATAGAGTGTGGCATAAAGGTTTACTTCGCAAGATATCCAGCTATACTATAGCTGGAAATGTCGTCTCAATTATTAAATGATTTCTCTCTGATAGGTTCATTAGAATAGTGGTTTATGGGCAGAAATCAGCAGCTCACAGTATTAATGCTGGAGTCCCTCAGGGGTCCATCCTGGGCCTAACTCTCTTCCTGATCTAGATTAATGATCTTTCAAATCACATCCTTACATCATTCGTAGACATTTTTGCTGCTGAATCTACCATCTATGGTAACACATCAAAGACCGTAAATGACCAAGTTCTCTTTGATTCTCTCTCCTCTGATTTTAAGTATGTGGTACAATGGGTAAAGAGGTAGCTGGTTACTTTTAATGCATCTAAAACCAAGCTTTTATCTTTATATCATCAACACTCTGATCCCCATCTGGCATCAATTGAAATGAATGGCTCTCGTCTTGGGAAGGCCTCATGTTTTGACAAGCTTCTGGGCTTGACCTTTACTTCTGATCTGAAATGGAACAAATATATCAAATCTGTTGCCAAGGTCACTGGAAAAATAGTGGGATCCTTCTATAGATCTAGTACATATCTCACTGCTGATGCAATTCTTTACCTATATAAGAGCCAGGTACGTCCAATGATGAAGTACTGTTGCTACATCTGGGCAGGAGCTGCTAGAAAGGACTTATTCTACCTTGATCAAGTTCAAATAGACTTCGTAGCCTAATAGGGGATGCCCATTTTCTCTTCCCTGCAACCTCTTTCTCACAGAAGAGATGTTGCGAGTCTGTCTCTGCTTTATCGTTATTTTCATGGCAAGTGCTTATCTGACCTCCAATCTATGGTCCCCCACCTCGCCAAACTTTCATGAGAAACATTCGTCTAGCTGAAAACACTAGCAATAATTTCCCCCACTCTTTATCTGTGCCTAAACCTAAACATAAATTCCATGAACAAAGCTTCTTTCTTAGAACTGCACGCCTGTGAAACTCTCTTCCGTTTGCTTGCTTTCCAGCTGATTACAATTTGGTTGTCTTCAAATCCAATGTAAACAAATTCTTGATGAACCGTTCCACTTAAGTTAACAAATTTACCGAATTTCCATTACTAACGATTACTATATTATTCAATTTTACTACTGTACACTCTTTAACCCTTATCCTCGAGTGGCCTATGGGCCTAGATAAGTGGTTATGCCTACGTAAAAAAAAAACACTAAAGAATTTTCTGATGCTATTAATAAAGGTAAAATTAAATGATGGAAATAAAGGTTATAAAAGACAAGAATATTTGATCATTTTTTTAATGATATATGAAAGCAATACTGATTGTTTTGTTTGTTGCAATTTCTTGTCTGCAGTGCTGACATGGACGCTGTATTTCCTTGCTACTCATGGTGACATCCAGACAAAACTTGCCAAAGAGATCAAAACTTTAAAGGAAGGGGAACCAACTATGGAAGATTTAAAAAAATTAAAGTAAGTAATGCTTAAACGAAAATAAAAAATGTTTTGTTTGAAATATTATTTCTTAAAGCGTTTGATTTTTTAAAAAATTATTTTGATGTGTCTGTTTTTCTTTGAATTCAAAATAATTAGCATTTCGGTTAGAGATTCTTGAATTCAAAATAATTAGCATTTCGGTTAGAGATTCTTCAGTTTTTTTTTTACATGTTTGTTTGTTTTTTTTTTTTGAGTAACAACCCAATATTTTTCTGATTAATCCATCAAATTTGCAAATTGATAAAAATACTATTTCAAATTTAAGTGGACTGGAGAAAGAAAAACGTTAGGCTAAATTCTGTCTGTTGATGAACTGTGGGGTTGATATTGGACCTAGTAATTCAGCTGGTCATCTATGAAAAAAAAAATCTATGTAAAAATTTAGCAAAATTTTTCTATGAAAAAAAACTATGTAAAAATATAGCAAAATTTTTCTTTGAAAAAAATCAACAGTTAAATAAATAAATTCATTGTCACTGGAATTTAGAATAATATTCTTTCTGTATCACATATATATATATATATATATATATATATATATATATATATATATATATATATGTGTGTGTATTGCTGGTACTGGCATATGACTAGTTTTCATATGATGCAGTTTCAATTTATGCCAATGCTAGCAAAGTCATAGCTTCGCTCTAATGTTCATTTGCTAATATCTTTCCTCTGATGAGAAGAATGCATTTCTTTGAAACTTTGCAGATTAAGGAAATTTTAATATTTGTTATTTGAGTATCTGGTCGAACAATAAGTTCTTGTAAAATATAATTTATTTTCAGTCTGAAATTGTGTTCTTCTATGGCAAACTATTTCTTATTTTGGTTATATGGCGCTTTTTTATTTGGTTGGGATTATTATATAAATATTAATATTTATACTTGGCTTTATTTATACTTCTTGATTTATAGCTACATGGTAAGCAGCTGATGATCCCCATTTTCTATTTACAAAATTTTAGTTAAGGTTTTCTCTTTTCATCCTTATGTAGTTAAATTCTGTTTTAAAATTGAAGACTTTTACGAAATCAACTCATGCAAGTGCTAAGTCTATTTCTATTTAACAACTTTAGTCAGTGCTTTTTTTTCTTTCTTTCCTCCTTATATAAATGAATTCTCTTTTGTCATTATAAACTTTTTAGAAGTCGGATTATGTAGGTGCTAAGTCTGCGATAGGTTAAAATTAATATTTTTTTTCTTTATTTTGCATTCTTTATTTTTGCATTTTTTTATTCAAAGCTTAAGACTATATATATAATTAAAAACTTTTACTTGATATATAAATATATATAAATAAATATATATATATATATATATATATATATATATATATATATATATATATAATTAACAGGGAGACCCAACATTGCCCGGGATTGAATGAGGATCAACAAATGTTCCACACTTCCAATACTTTTATGGTTATCAAGTTGGTGAAATTGCCCATTTTTCAATCAAATCGATTATATGCCTACTCTAGTTGGGAACCACCATGGTGCAATGGGAGAAAGCTTTGCATGCCTCCCCACAGTGACTTAGTCCACAATACATTTTAGTCTACATTGCACTGTAGAGAACCTACTGTTGATTTTATAAGATTATTTTTATATAATGGCTTAAATTAAAGTTTAAAATGCAAAAATCAAGTTCAATTGTGCTCTAAACAAAAAATATTTGTTTCAAATACCCCCCCCCATTTTATCAAAGCACCTACTGTTGCTTTTATATGCCGTGCCCTTCTACTTGTGCAATGATAAAATTGCTCAAATGCATTTGTGATGTTAGGCTGTATCATAGTGTTAACTTTGGTTAAAATCAGACTGTTGTTTCTTTAATTGGATTTTTTCAGTTATTGATTTTCGATACTTATTGGAGGCATTTCTGTACAAAACACTCCAGACACAACGTATATTTGTATGAAATTTTTTAAAAAAACCATCTGAACCATTCCAGAGTCCATAGGGAACACACACACACACACACACACACACAAAGTACCTTTTATATATAAGTTGAGATAGAGAAATATGAAGATAGAGGAAAATCTACTTAATGATCTGACACTGTTTATCAATGAAGTTTAGATCATCAACAATGAACCCAGCAAAAGCCTCAAACTGAACACCAATGACTACATCTGTACTTTGAGTAAAGTTTGAGTTTAAACTTTGATCGATCACATTGCTGCAGATAGGCAGAAAACCTAGGCCTTGTGTTTTAGAATGAAAACTGGCTTATTATTGGAGCTCGTCACTCCTGCTCCCACACTGAAACAATATTTATTATTTTTGTATCTACGATGGAAGTTCCCAAAATAATGCCTCGTATTTTTATTCTCTCCGAATGGATCAAAGGGGGTATGGACATACATCAGAAACAGAAATGTTTCATTGAATTCCTCTGTGCAGAAAAATTGAATTGATCATCATTCACCGGTGCCTGTTGAACGTTTACAAAGCTGATGCAGTTGATATGAACACAGTTAAGAAATAGGTTCGTTAATTTCAGAGTGACGGCAGAGATGTGAGTGATAAAGCATGCTCCGGACTTTTTTGGCCAAGACATCAAAAGTGCAGAGAGAATAGTGATGATTATGTAGAAAAATTAATTCAGGAGCACAAAAGGTCGCTAGTGTTAATAGTACCATTTCCATCTTCATAGCTCTTCAACATTTTAGTTTTTGAGTTAAAAAAAATAAAAGGCCTTATTTTTAGAATGACCATTGTATAAGCATTCATTATAATATTTTTGTTCCCCATTTTTTTTTTTTTTTTTTCAGGTTCCTTAAGCAAGTTTTGAATGAAACGCACCGGTGTGCAGTTCTGAATCAGTGGTCAGCTACATCCCAAAACTTTGATACTGAGATTGGTGGACACAAAATTCCAAAGAATGTACGTAACTTGAAAATAAATTTTTATTAAACTACATGCTACATTAAGTATTGTAAAAAATTATGCTAATTTTTTTTTTTTTTTTTTTTTCTAAACTAGTATTCTAAACGTGTTGGTGCTTATACAAAAAAAAAAAAAAACACAGATGAAAATCACATTCCAATTAAAAACTCTTCAATATACTTCTGTATCAGGCAAAAAATAAGTATTATCACCAAAGTTTACTGAAAACTTAAGGGGTAGAATTTTAATTGAAAATAAAAATCAATTTTATCATATTTTACATAAGTCAACATGACCTATTGGGGAGAGTTACCTAAAATAGGGGAGGTAATTCACCTAAGAGGATGAAATTTCCGGATAACGTTGACCCCCCCCCCACTTGTTCCACATGTTAAGAATGGTTTTCAAAAGTCATTCTTAACATGGGACTATTCTAACTATTCCAAATGATTTCACCTAAGAAGTTAATAAACAATTTGACATTTGCCGAAATGAAGTAAACTTTTTTAAAATCTGAAACTCATTCACATCCACTTTCAGAGAAATCTTAACATTTGTCGAAATGACAGACTGAATTATTTCTTCAGAATTATATGAAATGTGATTTTTACTATCAATTCTTTCTCTTGCTGACCCCTCAGCAGTGAGGATGGTGGCTGCGTTCTGGGTTTTGGTGTGTGCGGAGGTGGCTGACACGGCCAATCCTGGATTTAAACTGCCTTTCACATTTGACACTTTGAGGATAGGCAGTTGCATTTCCATGTGGAGGGTTGCCTCAAGAGTGTTCTCTCTTCTTCCTTCTCTTTCTTTTTTCCTCAAGGTCTTCACATCGGTTGGCCTCAAAGGTAGTTGCGCCTTTGGTGATGGTCTGCCTCCAAGTTTCCATGTCCTTGGCCTGTGTCCCCTATGTGTATGTATTGATGCCACACTTCTTCAGGCTTGCTTTCAGGACTTTTTGAGAAAACTTTCCTTCTTTTAGCTGCCCAGAGAAAATTTTTTTCGGCAGCCAGGAATCCGACATCTTAACAACGTGGCCCAACTACTATGACAATGACTTTGATGATGATGGTGTTGCCCTCCTAGAGGATGCAGAGATTGGTACAGTAGTCCTTCTAAGAAATGTCCAGAATGCTCCACAGGTAGCATTCATGAAACTTTTCCAATATCTTGAGATGTCGGTTGCATGTCATTCAGGTCTCTGAAGTATAGAAAAGCTTCAGGAGCACGACAGCTTTGTATACATTTTGATGTCTCTGTCTTGAAATTCTAGTTAATAGATTTTTGTTATTTTTTTCTAATACATAATAAGTATATAAAAGAGTTTTAATTTGGAGTGTAATTTTCTTCTGTCTTTATCTGTACAAACACGGAAAGTTTCTTTTTCTTGCTTTGAATAAAAAAAAAAGTAGTTTACTTTCTCTTTTCTCACCTCTGAGTTAATTTAACATTTAATGTCGGTTTTACCTTGTTCATGATCTAACTAAATTGCCATCGGATACTGTTGCCTCCTGTGAGTTATCATCATTGTCATCAGGGAGGAAAGGAAGTTGTAAACCGATCTCCAGTAGTAATTGAATATAAAGATAGTTGTGATAATGATGACAACTTTGCAGCAGGTGAAAGGACCCAATGACAATTTGATGCAACGGGTTAACTCTTAATAGACAGACAACATTGATAATTTTAACTAGGCACCGCCAAAAATGGCCGAAAAATCAAGTTGTTGTTGTTTTTTAAAACGAAATTACATTTATTAAAATCCATGATTTCTGAGTAACTTTTTTTTTCCGGAAAGATAAAACCCTGAATTTTATCATATAGAAAGCAGAATAATGTAAAACTTTTTCTACTATTTTTAATTAAATTTTAAATGTTAAATTTTCCCCAAAAGTTAACAATTGGCGTTTTTTGTTTTGCACAAAAAACGTATATAAATAGTTAAAAAAAAAAAGGTTTTTGAAAGAATTAATTTGTTTATTTGTTGTCTAAGATTTAGGATGATTTTCTATGAGAATATGCAAAAATATTATAATATAAGTACCTGGATTTCAAATAATTCCACTTATTCATATAGGCAACCAGTTACTTCGAGTCGATTTGATTACTGTTTACATTTGTACTTGATAAAAAGCAAACTACGGAAGACCAAAAAGCCAAAAAAAAACTTATTTTTCAGTGACAAAAATTTCAATGTATTATTAATGCTGAGGCAGGCCAGTACCAGATGGGTGACCATTTGTATGAGTTTGGTTTTTAATGTTTATGTGTGTGGGGGCCAGGCTCTCCAAAATAGGGAGGGGGCAATTTAAAGCAGAATAAAAAAATTATTTCAGCGCGTTTGGTCCACCGTAGTCGAAAGGCGGCAAACGTTTCCAAACTTGATCGAAAAAATAATGATATTTTTAACACAAAGGGCACAATATTTATCAAATTTTTTTTTGTATCGATTCTTCAAAGCATGCCCTGTTTAATAATGGTCATGCATTATTCGGCTCGCTAAAAAGAAATTGTTAATTTATTTATTAAAGATTTTAAAATGGCTTTTTTCGTATAAATATTAAAAAAAAATTTTTTTTTTGTTTTGCTTAACTTTAATTATTTTACTTAACATATTCACCGAATTTCACACTTCAAAACTCAAAAGCGGGATAATTAAACACAATCGAAGTTCTGATATTCAGACATCAAAATAAGGTATCCAAATAAGATTTTTTTTTTTTTTAATCTATAATCCCGTCCCTTACAACAACATAATGTTTTGTTCAGTTTCAGATGATTATTTTAAGCATATTTGGAACCCCTTCAAAACAAGGGGGGGGGGGTTGTAAGCAAAAAAATATATATATATATATAAATATTGTTTATGAAAAATAAGTACACTGTTATAAAGTTCATTCTTCTCTTAATAATCGCTGAAAATTTTGTATTGATCGGATAATTACCTGATTTTTGGTAGATTTTTAAAAAGACGGTCCGTCAAAAAAGTACTTACCTGCCCCCCCCCCCCAGTTTTGGCAGTGCCTAATTTTAACAGTTCATAGACGCTTTTTTATTATTTTTAAAATATTTTGTAAGCTCACTCTCCAGTTCTCACACGAAACCGGTCAACCGTTTCCAAATTCTACTCAATGTAGTCTTGTCCAATCATTAGCTTCCACGTTTTTCTCTCCAATGCAGTTGTACATTATAATGTGAATGTGGGGGTTATAATTTCATCTTATATTTTCACAAAACCTTATAAAAAGACAATTTTAATTTTGAAAAACATTTTTTTCTTTATAAGGATATGTTTTCTCTGTCATAAGTGTTATTAAATGCAAATCCAAAATGTAAGTTTAGTAAGCCAATTCAACGCAGATTAAAAAAAAATGAACAAACATTTATTTGTTTATAAATCAAATTACTTTTCGATGGAATAACATCTTCATCAGGATAGTTTTTTTTTTCATCTTATTTATCCCTTGTGGCATGATGTCACTAAGAAAAACAAGACCCGTTCAGTGTTATTAACGATGATTTTCAAATGACCAGCTTTTATTACGGAGAAAACATATCTTTATATAACTTCTATGCAAATTTTATGCAAATCTTCTAACCTGAACATTTGAAAATCACTGTTGATAACAAAAAAAAAAAAAAAAAAAAAAAAAATGTGCCTATTCTGATGAAGATGAGATTATGTAAAAAAGTACTTTGATTTATAAACAAATGTTTGTTTATTTCTTTAAAAATCTGCGTTGAATTGGCTTACTAAACTTACATTGTGAATTTATCTTCTTTTTTAAAGAACAAAACTTTATTTATTAAATAAATTAGTAAATCAACAACTTCTTTACTGGTTATATTGTTATTTCAATTAGGTAAATCACTATGATGAAAAGCTCCTGTCCAGAGGGTTTCAGTTGAGCTTGTCCATGGCAGTTACTCTTTATTACCGAGTCCAGGGGAAATAACTCCACTTAGAATAAGTAGAGTTATCTTCCTTAGAGACTGGTTAACACTCATAGTGTGTACAGCAACAGCACTGATGCAAGGGAAATAACTTTCGCTGACTTTTTTTTCTTCTTTCTTTTTACTCACGCCCCCCCCTCCCCCACCTAACAAGGCATATCGCCACTTGGACCTAAAGGGCTACTAATTGGGACCATGCCTAGAAAAGATTAACAAGATGTTGGTTTATGTTACATTTAAACTTTTGCATATCAATACAATCAGGGAAACAGGTAGCAGGAAGGGAATTCCAAAGTCTAGCTGTTAAAGGGAAGAAACTATTAGAGTAGAAGAAAACTTTCTGGCACTTAGGGACCTCAACAGTGAAGGGGTGAGATTTTGTTGCTAAGAAGGTTTGTCGGGGATATGTACGTTGAGGGGGGGGTACAAGTGCAACGGGTTCATCAGGGCATATTCCATTAAAATATTTGTAAAAAAAAACACAGAGATGCAACATTGCAGTGATGGAACGGATTGAAGCTGTGTTGACTTATTGATTTATTTTTTTAGACGAGAACCAACGCAACTTAGTGGAATTGAACTTTTTATCAAAATTTTGAAAATATGACGATAGTTGCAAAGGAAATTAAAAATGTTATGAAAGAAAAATGCAATCATTTTTTTTAATACAACAACAAATGTTTTTCTTTTTAACTTGTCGTAATTGAAAGTAATTAATTCATCAAATATTCTTACCTCAATGAATTCTCTCAAAACGGAAATCGAAAAAGGTTTATTTTCAAATTGCAGTAAATAAAAAAAAAACATACTTATTGTTTTGGTTTGCTAGTGCATTTTCTATAATAATGGAAAAACGAAAAAAGAAACAAAGGGTTAAACTTGACCCTTTACCACAGCGAAAATAAAGATAAGATTGTGTATACAATTATGCCTCAACTTGCCATACTTATTTAATATATAAAATACTTAAATTTCTCATTAGACTTATTTAGTTTTAGCAATCCAAATTCTTTTCTAAAAAAGACAAAACAAAATCTTTTAGTCAACGAGAGTTATTTTCCTTGCATCAATACTCTACACGAGTTGTTTTCTTTAGGGAGAAAAAGGATTTTTTTTTTTTACACAGGCATCACCACATTATCAAGGCCAAGAGACCACTCAAGGATAAGGGTTAAAGAGTGTACAGTAGAAATTGGAAAATATAGTAATCATTAGTAATGAAAATTCGGTAAATTTGTTAACTCATATGGAACGGTTCATCAAGAACTTATTTATGTTAGACTTGAAGACAACCATATTGTACTCAGCCGGAAAGCAGGAAAACGGAAGGCAATTCCACAGGCGTGCAGTTCTAAGAAAAAAGCTTTGTTCATGGAATCTACGTTTAGGTTTCGGCACAGATAAAGAGTGGGGGGAATTATTGATAGTGTTTTCAGCTAGATGAGTGTTACCATAGATGGTAGTGTCATCAGCAAAAATGTCTACGAATGATGTAAGGATGTGATTTGAAAGATCATTAATGTAGATCAGGAAGAGAGTTAGGTCCAGGATCGACCCCTGAGGGACTTCAGCATTAATACTGTGGGCCTCTGATTGCTGCCCATAAACCACTACTCTTATAAACCTATAAGAGAGAAATGATTTAATTATTGAGAAAACATTTCCAGTTATACCATAGCTGGAAATCTTGTGAAGTAGGCTCTTATGCAAAACCTTATCGAAGGCCTTTGATATGTCAAGAGCAATTGCCCTAGAAAGGAAACCTCCATCGAGAAATTCACTAATCCTATGGGATATAACCGTTAACAAATCAGCTGTAGGTCAAGCAGAACGGAAACCATATTGCATGTCACTAAGGAGGTTATTTCTGCTGAGGTGGTTGACTACTTCTTTATTTAATATAGATTCCAGCAACTTACTCATGACACACAAGACACTTATTGGTTTGTACTGAGAGGGAGATGACTTATCACCTGAATTCTCAAATACAGGGCATACTGACGAGGTTTTCCAGGGTGTTGGAAAGCACTTCTCCTTAAGGCAATGCTTAAACAGTTTTGTAAGTATGGAGGCAAGTTCTGGTGAAAGCTTTTTCAACACTATAATTGGAATGCCGTCTGAGCCAGTTGCTTTACTGGAATCAAGGTTCTTGATTAGTTTGGTGACCTCATGCACAGATATTTGTATGTTGGATAGTGTGTTGTCTGTTGTAGGAGGAAATACAGGGAGTTGATGCCCTTCATCACAGAGGGTAGAGTTAGCTGCAAAGTTCTTGGCGAATAGTTTGGCCTTTGCTGATGAGATGACCTCGGGTCCATTGATGATGGTTGGGATAGAACGCACGCATCTGTTCAGGATCCTGTTTGCTATTTGCCAGAACTGGTGGGAACCAAGCTGCTGCTCAGCTACTTTGGATTTGACGGACTGAACATATAGCTCTCTTGCATTTTTTATTACTCTTTTACAGTGGTTGCTGACAGTCCTGAAAGCAGCTTTAGTCTCAGTACATCTATTACGTTGGTAGCTATGGAAAAAGTGATTTCTGTGCGCAATGGCAGCAGCACATTCTGGGGAGAACCATGGCTGGCTGTTAGGTTTTTGTTGGAATTTTTTGGATGGTATGAATTGGTCTATGCCTACAATTAACCATTCGGTCAGGTCTGATACTATAGAGGATACATCCTTTTTAAACATGGAATGCAGAGGTAGATCAGATATGAATGTACGGAAGCTATCCCAGTCAGCCATAGAGTATCGATATACAGTACGGTGGAGAGGTACATCTGAAGACTTATTGTATTTCATTTTTATCTTAACTGATACAACTGTGTGATCGGAGGATCCCAGTGGAGATAGAACGAAACATGAACATAGCTCAGGGGAAGTTGTGAGAAAAAGGTCTAGAAGGCTTGCATACTGACCAGTAGTATTAGGCACACGGGTGGGTTCATGAACAATCTGAGTGAGGTCATAGGCAATGGCAAAATCATGGCAGAACCTCCCCTCATCATCTGTCTTATTTGAGTGGGTCAGCCATTCCACATTATGGACATTGAAGTCACCGCAAATGTGAATGGTAGTCGAAGGATGAGCAGACAGGATGAGGTCAATTTTCTCAGATATACTCTTAAGGACAGTAACCCCGCTGTTGTGGGGCGATAGAGGCAAATATGAATGCGGTGGTGTAAGCAAGTGCAACCCGGAAGCACATATAAGGTAAATTAGGGTCTTCTCTGGAGATATCTCTACCACATGGGAAGCCATCTTTAATGTAGGCGCATATTCCATGTCTATGGCGATCTTGGGGGTCAGATTTAGATGTTAAGTTAGAGTATCCTTTAATTATGAACTCATCTAGGGAGGTGGTCGGCCCTATGCCAGTTTCGCTTAGAAAGAGTAAGTCCGATTTCTTCTCCTGTAATTGGGTTTCAAACTCTGGAAGGTTGGAACGTAGACCCCTGACGTTGGAGAAGGAGACATGGTAGTAGGGGGTCTACGTTGGAGGATGGGGTTCTAGGTTTATTCGTGCTTTCTTTTTTTTCTGAGATATTTCGTGTTAAGTTTTGGGGGTTTGTGGAACAGGTCGAGAGACTTGGTTAGAGTAGGACAGAGAGGGAAAGTAAGAGAGAAAAAGGGAGGAGGTTTATTGTTTTAAATTTTGCCAAAATTCAAGGGCGACAATTTAATTTGACTACCGAGATTTTGTTTGTAGTCCAAATAAAACTTATTAATCGCAAAAAGTCATAAAATTTGATTTTCTTATCTTGATTGCTAAGATTTTTTTTGATTTAAAATTTTTTTTCTTTTTATAATAATTGTAGAAGTCTAACCAATGCCGACTATATACATTATAAAGATTTTTGTTGTATTTTTATTTTTTAACTTAGTACAATTCTAAATATGAACCAGTTTTATTTATTTTTTTCTAATTATGCATCAATATCTTTTGTTTTCAGACGCCAATCATAAATGCTGTCGGCGTTTTAATGCAAGATGAAAAATACTGTTCATTACCAATTCAGTAAGTTGGACTTTTTTAAAAATTTTCTTTTGTTTTAAATTATTATTTTTTTATTTCATTCATATTGCAGTTTCATTTTTATTTGAAGATATTGCTGTTTCATCAAAATAAGAGAAGCAAGAGTTATGAGGTTGCCGAAAGTGGAGAAAATTGTTTTTATGAAGTTTGGAAGTAACAATTAGAGGCTTGCAATATCTCTTCTTGAAAATATTCACATCCTTCTGTTTTTTTATTGCACGTTGTCATCGAGGTGGACGTGTTGCACGTTGTCATCAAGGTGGACGTGTTGCACGTTGTTACATGATAGTAGTACATTAAGATTTCATAATCACTCAGTTAAGAATGAGAATCTAGATGTAAAGTGGATAACATCTTTTTACAACAACGAAAACAAAAATCTAACGGAACATGTGAAGAAATTTGTTATGATTTTCGATATGAAATTTTTTATGCTTTTTTAGAACTAGCATGGGTGCCCGGCGTTGCCTGGGTATGTTGAGCAAAAAAAAAAAAAAAACAGCGGTCAATTTTTTAAAACTTTGACCCCTATTATGACCCTTTAAAATGTATTGTTTTGGGCTCAAATCAAGTTATTAAGTTAGATCCATGACCAAGGAACCTATATCTAAAATTTCAAGTGTTTAGACCCAAAATTGTCAGAGGAGTTTGGTAGAGTTCTCAAAGGTCAAATCATTGAACTTTGTCCCCTTAATCGCCAAATTTATGGCCGAAAACCAATCACATCGATTTTCCCAAATCTCAGTACCCTGTATATCAAATTTCGAGTCTTTAGACTGAAAATTGACAGAGTTATTGCATAGGGAAATGTACACACACGCAGACAGACACTTTCACTTTTATAGATATATAGATTTCATTTAAGTTAAAAAAAATAATACAGATAAATCTTTATGATGCACATACTTGTAATTTAGAAAATCATATTTTGTTTGAACTTTTCTCAAAATTCAAGGACAACAATTCAATTCGACTACAAAGATTTGGTTCATATTCCAAATCATTAAAACTTTTTATTTGCAAGAAACTAAAAAATCTGATTTTCTTAAAAAAAACAAACTACTTGAGCAATTTATGTGATTTTTGGAATATGACATCTTCGTTCTGTGACAAATATGTATTTTCTCTATTTTTTTTTTTTTTTTTTAATTAAGTGTAATTTTAAAAAAGCACCAAATTAAAAAATTTTTTCTTTGAGGTTTGATCAGTATTACCAAAAGTTTTATATTAAAAGAAAGGATGAAAACATTAAAAAAAAATAAAATAAAATGGTGAAATGACTTTCTTTTAATGTAACAAAATGTGTAGCATTAATTACACAAAAGATGTGGTCTTTAACATTACAAAAAAAGAAGGAAAATGTGACGATAATTCCAGAACAATTTAAAGTTTTATTGAAAAATATTAAATCAAGGATGATTTTTTTTAGATAAAAAAAGTAGTCGAAACACTAAACATGATTAGGCTTTGCGGATTTTTTGCCAATTCACTGAAGGTGAATTCCATTAATATTTTTATTCCGATGTGA
Organism: Euprymna scolopes; assembly: GCF_053919585.1. NCBI lineage: Eukaryota > Metazoa > Mollusca > Cephalopoda > Sepiida > Sepiolidae > Euprymna > Euprymna scolopes. The sequence continues at coordinate 99,085,276 of NC_136493.1, forward strand.
AATTGTTAGACGAAAAACTTTATCACAAAATGTGATATTCAAAGTTTTACACTTTTTCTGCAATTGCGGTTTCTTTTGTTGGATAAAAAAAGTTGTGGCAGCTTTTTATTTCTTTTGTAATGTTTTCATTCTTTGTTTTTTTTTTAAGGTTAACATTTCTTTAAAAAAAAAAAAAAAAAATGGAGTCACATTTTTCTTTTCTTACAATTCCTCGAAGTTGCGTTGGTTCCAGCATCCTAAATTCTCTCATGAAAAATAAGTGCTTCTCTGTTATTAGGTAGAAAATTAATTATTAATGAAAATAGTTTTCAAAGAAAATTAGGGAAAATTGGGGTTTGCTAAATAAAGAAACTGAAGAGGTTGAATCGCAACAAGGGAGGTAATATTTTTTTCTGAAAACATTTTTTAGCAAAACTCAATTGGTAATTATCTTTGATAGCTGTTTTCATTAATAATTAATTTCCTACCTTGCTGTTTTTCATAATTTTTGGATATGTTCATTACTGCAACATGATAATTAAGTAGTTACCATTGGTTTTACTTGAAATTTAATAATTCGATTTTAATAACAAAGCAACACCCATTTTTCTTCCTTGAAGTTGCAGTGATTTCAGTGTCCTAAATTCTCATATGGAAAAAATGAACAAATCTCTTAGTAAATTGGAGTTATCTCCCCTCAGACTAATGATGATTCATAGAAAAAGCGCCTAGAATCAAACATGAATAAAAGAAATTTGTTTCAATTGCCAACGTGAAAACTTTAATTTTCTAACTTCTCCTTTCAGGTTTGATCCTGATCGTTTTAGTGATGACTCTCTCAAGTCTTCATCTACAACATCTCCTGTTCCGTTCCAACCCTTTGCACATGCTGACAAACGTACCCGTCTTGCTAATGACCACATCCAACTCTATGCCAGTGTCTTTTTGGTGAAAGTTCTTCGTAAATTCCGTCTAAGTTTGGTGAAAGGTCAAGTGGTCACTCCTGTTTACGGATTGGTGACTCACCCGGATGATGAGATTTGGATTACAGCCGCAAAACTGGACAAATCATGATTTCCATTCGATTATTTTTTTTATTCAGATTTGTCTTCATTTCATTAAAGATTAATTTTATTTTGTTCTTTGTAACTGATTATGGTGCTCGTGCATTTTATTTGAATATCAAAAAAATGCATTTTAAGTGAAAAACACTGCATAATTATATGTCATGTTGAAATTAGTAAAAATTAGAAAAAAACTACAGAGAAATAATTGAATAGAAAAATAATTCCAAGAAAAAAATTGAATTCATGAAATAATACAGTTTTATCAGTTTCTTTTATAGCAGCCAATTTTATATGACAAACTGAATTATCTCCCTTGTTTTCACTAGTTCAAATTAGAAAATGGTGGATCGAGAATATATGATGACAATGATTTTTCTTTTCTTTTTTTTTTCAATTTTTGTAAAAAAAAAATAATAATTCTTGCATTTTCATAATTATTGGAAGTTTTACTGATTTTGATATGACACATAATTATGTAATAGTGTTTTTAGTTAAAATGCATCTGCTTTTTTTGATATCCGATTATAATGCACAAGCACCCTGATTTCTTTTGTAAAGGCAAAATTTTTGAAAATTTCTTACAATTATGCAGCATGGATTATTAATTATGCAACAAGTATTTATCAAAATCAGGCTTGTTTACTTACAGAAGATCCTGATAACCTATAATATTATCTCCAGCTCTCCTGAAGACCAACCCAGTTTAAATGTTAAATCAGCAGTAACATTGGCATATATATATATATATATATATATATATGCCAGTGTTGCTGCTTTTGAAAAAGAGTAAGAGAAGACACAGATTGTGTGTGTGTGTATATATATATATATATATATATATATACACACATTCAGTGGAAGACATTTAATGTGTGTGTATATATATATATATATATATATATATATACACACACAGTGTAAGATACTGAATGTGTGTGTGCATGTACACATATCCACTTCATACTGTTTTTTTTTCTTTATTCCTTCTGCTGCAGGTTTCTTTTTGACACTCTTTATTCAACACATTTCTTTATATTAGCATTACTTATTTAAATCCATATTTGATATTCTACACTTCTATTCCTATCGTCACTGCTAGTTATGTGTTATTACTGGGCTAGTTTTCATGAGAACTTATTGTTTCTTTAGACAATTTGTAGTTATGAAAATCTTATTTTCATGAATTAATGCTTGAAAGGTATATCATTTTTTACTATAACATTTTTAATTCTAAAATGTTAAAATTAAGTTAGTAAAAATATGTCTATTTATTATCTAATCATTAAAATATCTTCACATAATATTTAACTTTTGAAAAAATAGGACTTGAAATTGATCTCAATGAAAATTTGATATTCTAAAAAAAAATTTTGGTCTCTTTCTGGCATTTAAATTTAATTTAAAAAAATTTATTTCATGCAAATACGGAGAAGGAAAACCTAAATCCTGGACATTTTGCTCGTCTTATGCTGGATTTTTTCAAGAGAGAAACAGCTTAAAATGATCCATGATGAGAGGGTCTGTTATTTATTTTACATAAATTTGGTATGTAAATATCAACTTTAGCATATATACTCCTAAAATAATTGACCCTCTCGTTATGGACAAAAATTTCGCATAAGACGTTGAGCACTTAGATTTTTCTCCATTTTTAAATTTATACTTTTATTATTCACAAATACTTTCATAACCAGAAAAAAAATCCATAAACAAGGGAAGCAACTCTTGATATTCAAATGAAGGAATTATTTTCCTTGAAAGTTTTTTTTGTTTTGTTTTTTTTTTTTGCATGACAAAATTCCACTATTTTTATAGAAAAAATTTAATTTTTGGTATATTTTTATTTTCTTGGCGACATTCTTTATTAAAAACTTGCTCCCCTTACCTGGTATTGCCCGGAAGTCTTTTTACTTTTACTTTTTTTGCTTTTGCTTTTCTGTTTTACCAAATTCTTATTTTTTAAACAAAGTTAACTGTAATTATTACAGTATCGTTTTGTCCATTAAAATATTAATTGAACCAAATTGTGATAAAAAAATAACTACACGCTTTGTTAATATAATCTTTTAATCTGTATTTATAAAATTATTGGATACCTTCTAAGAACTTTTGATCACAAAGATTTGCTAAGAATTTTAAAGACAGAAATGACAGTTTAAAAGCTTCTAAATTTCTTTCAATTTTCAAAGGGTCACCGAAACAATTTCTTTTTTTTTTTTTTAAACTATTATTAAAATAGCTTACTTCTTATTAAGAAACTGAAATGCATTCTGATGAACTTAATTTTCTAATCAATTTTTTTTTAATAGGATTACAAAATAAGTTTATTTTAGTACTTTATGCTATTGCATTTTTTTGTCACTAACTATTTAATTCCCCCATGTAAGAACTTTGCAATTGCAAAGAACTTTCAGTGCTTGTTCAGAATTACCCCTATACTAAAAAAAAAAAAAAATAAAAAATAAAGAAAAATCTGTATGAAGTACATACCTGTGATAAAATGTAATATCGTATTCCAAAAATTATGTAGATTGATGAAGTAGTATGATGTTTTCAATAAGAAAATGAAATTCTATGAATAACAAGAGCAGCTGTCTTGACCACAATTTTGCAAACAATCTAAAAAAAAAACACAAACAAAAAACCGATAACCAAATAATTCAAACTTGCAAGATTTATGTTGTAATGCCTACAAATTTCCATTAATCGCTTAAAAATGATTTTCTTTATAAAAATAAAACTGTTTAATAAATTTACATAATTTTTGGAATATGATATTTTCGATTCATTGTAGGTTTGTATATCGTACAGATTTTTCTTTATTTTTGATTTTTAATATAGTGGGGATTTTTTAAAAGAACCGTTATCGCTGCTCCAACTATCAAGCGATTCAGTGTAAACAGATGTAGAAAATATGTTTGCTAGATAAATCTTCTTATTTTTTTTAAGTAGTCATGGCAAATGCAACCATTAAGAGTACAGGTGGGTTCTGTGATAAGGAAGACAAAAATCTGAAGAATCTCATTCGGTTCCATTATAAACACTCCTTATTTTGTAGAATAGTGGCTGAAATATTATCTTGAATTGAGAAGCACAATTTTTTTTTTTGTTTTGACTAATGAGTCACCATTTATCAAGGCTAAAAACTGCTCAAGGATAAAGGTTAATGAGATGGATAGATTGCCATTTTGAATGATGATGACTATCATGAGAGGATTGGAAATAATGGAATGAATAAAATTTAAAAACTGTTTATGACAAGTGTTTATTGACATTTGATTGATTTGGAGATGTCTATGTTGTACTCATGAAGGAAGTAATCGCATGGTAACATTTTCCACAGTGGGAAGTTCTTGAAAAAAAACAAACAAAAAAAATATTTCTAACCAACATTTACTTTCAACCAGTTTAAAGGCTTCAGCATGATGATTGAATTTTCTATGGCCGCAAAGATATTCATAGCACTAAAATTTTATTACATATTCATAACTAACTGTACCTAACCAACTTGCTCAAGTTTTAGACTTTAAACAAAATCTTAGCTTAAATTTGTGAGTATGCAATTACAAATCAACAGCAAAGATTCCTTTAAACATACTTTATTAAAAACAGTTGAGTGTCCTTATTTGTTCATTTGTAATGCACCACACACGTTTAGACATGCATTAACATGTAGACATTTCAGGACCCAACATGTAACATAGTACGCTACGAGAAATATAAGACAAGTAATAACTTGATTTTTTTTTTTTAAATATTAGCATTTCAACCCGGCGTTGCCCGAGTGTTTGGAGGTGTATGTTGAGCAAAAAAAAAAAAAAGCGGTCAATTTTTAAACTTTGACCCCTTTTTTTACCCTTAACATTTATTATTTGGGGCTCAAATCAAGTTATTAAGTTAGATCCATGTCCAAGGAATCTATATCTAAAATTTCAAGTGTTTAGACCCAAAATTCGCGGAGGAGTTTGATAGAGTTCTCAAAGGTATAATCGTTGAACTTTCACCCCTTAACAGCCAAATTTCTGGTTGAAAACGGATTACAAAGATTTTCCCAAATCTCAGTACCCTGTATATCAAATTTGAGTCTGTAGACTTAAAATTGACAGAGTTATTGTGTAGAGAAATGTACACAGACAGACACATTCACTTTTATAGATATATAGATAACTAGCATTTCAGCCCGGCGTTGCCCGGGTGTTTGGATGTGTCTGTTGAACAACAACAAAAAAAAAAAAATGTAGTAGTAGGAAGGCAGGCTTGAACCCGTACCGTGAAGGAGGAAAAGAACGGGGTAAAAACCTAACGTCTATGCTGTTACGACCATCGCCAAACCGGAAGTGACATTTTTAAAAATTAAGGGTAGACAATCTAAAGGAGAGGATAACTTTCAAAAATATCGGTGAAAAAAGTGACCCCCCCCTGTAGAAAAGTGCTTAGTTGAAGGGGAAGATATTAATGTTTTTAGCCAATTTTTCGATATTTGTCGTATGAAAGGTCGAACTTTAAAACGATACTGATCTTGGTAAAATCCGTCGCCTCTATTGAAAGTTTAAGGCAGACATGCAAACAGACATACATACATACATACATTTATATATTGGTAACTAAACCTTTTCAACCCAAACTGATGAAAAAGCTTGCCCTATATCTGAATACCCTTTATGTAAAATTTCAAATATTTAGACCAGAAATTGTCTGAGTAATTTTGAAGAGACCACAGAGGTCAATTTTTTTTTAAACTTTTACCCCTTTTTTGACCCCTTAACATTTATTGTTTTGGGCTCAAATCACTTTATTAAGTTAGATCCATGTCCAAGGAACCTATATCTAAAATTTCAAGTGTGTAGACCCAAAATTGTTGGAGGAGTTTGGTAGAGTTCTCAAAGGTCAAATCGTTGAACTTTGACCCCTTAAAAGCCAAATTTCTGGCCCAAAACCAATCACATCGATTTTCGCAAATCTCAGTACCCTGTATATCAAATTTCGAGTCTGTAGACTAAAAATTGACAGAGTTATTGCATAGGGAAATGTACACCCACAGACACACAGACATACTCCTACATCCATTGCACACATTATTTATTTATTAATTTTTTTTACAAAGGAGTCACCACTTATCAATGCCCGAAGGCCATTCGAGGATAAGGGTTAATGAATATAAGGTGATAGTTTAGTTAATGGTGTAGATTGGGTCGAATTTGGATTATTTAAAAGGACGGCTCGACAAGAACTTGTTTACATTTGTCTTGAAGGCTACCATATTGTAATCGCCCGGGAAGCAGACCACTGGAATAGTGTTCTGCATGCGGGCAGTTTTAGGAAGTAAGCTTTGTTCATGGAATCTGTGTTTAGATTTAGGCACAGATAGTAGAGAAAATTGTTGATTGTAGGTGTAGCTAGTTGAGTGTTTTTTGTGAAAGTTTGGCAAGGGGGGGGGACCATAGATGGAGCTTAGACGAGCACTTGCCATGCAAATAATGATAGAACAGTAACAGGCTTGCAATGTCTTTGCTATGGGAAAGAGGTTGCAAGGAAGAAAAAAGGGCATCACCCACTAGATTTTGAAGCCGGTTTTGAACTCTATTAAGGCAAGATTGGGTGTGCCGAGCAGCTCCTGCCCAGATGTCGCAACAGTATTCCATTTTAGGATGTAGTTGGCTCTTCTACAGATAGAGGATTGCATCAACAGTGAGATACCTACTGGAGTGGTAGAGTGATCCAACCATTTTTCCAGTGATCTCGGCAACAGATTTCATGTATGTGTTCCATTTCGGATCAAGAGTAAAGGTCAATCTCAGAAGCTTGTTAAGACATGGAGTTTCTCCAGGATGAGAGCCATTCATTTTAAGTGGGGTCAGATGAAAGTCAGAGCGATTATGATGAAAAGAGAGAAGCTTGGTTTTAGAGGCATTAAAATTATCCTTACTGTAACATCGTTTTGCATACACATGGCTGTGCTCTGTTACACATTTACACTCGAGAAGAAAGTCAGTTTCTAATATGGAGAATATCGAACATGCACAATAAGGGTCTTCAGGTTTGAGACAAAAATAAAAAATGAAAACAGGACAAATATTCCATGTTTAATTATTTATTTACAAATAATATACAATATATATATATATGATATAAAACGATATTATAATATGCAAATTTAATGTTCAAAATTCTATTTTAAAAAAAAGCAACTCTTTAAATAAAAAAAAAAATTGACAGCTGTCAATTTTTTTTGTTTTATTTAAAGAGTTGCTTTTTTTTAAATAGAATTTTGAACATTAAATTTACATATTACAATATCGTTTTATATCATATATATATATATAACTCATTTACTCACATAAAATTAATATACAAAAGTATAAATTTATGCATAAACTTTAAGTATTTACTTCAAAAGTGCTCAATACGTAGGTAGAGCTAGTTAGTAATTTATAAAATATATATGGCGATTAAGCTACACTGAATATTCTGCGTTTCATCCACTCTAGAACTCTTCAGTCTGAAGAGTCCTAGAGTGGATGATACACGGAATATTCAGTGTAGCTTAATCGCCATATATATTTTATAAATTACTATACATATATATATACATATATATATATATATAGAGAGAGAGACTTTTTAATCTGTTTTAAGTTTTGTTTCAGCTGTCAATTTTTTTTGTTTTATTTAAAGAGTTGCTTTTTTTTTTTTTAATAGAATTTTGAACATTAAATTTGCATATTACAACATCGTTTTGCCATTAAATCATTAGTTAAATCTAATTGTTATAAAACTATAATTTTGCTGAGGTAATGTCATGTTAATCTACTTTTATTAAATTACCGGATGCAAATAGCTTGTAACGTTTACTTTTTTAATACAAAAGCATTTACTAAGAATTATAAAGTCCCAAAATGTCTTTCTATTTAACAGTTTAAAGGTTTTCAAATGGCTTTCAAATTTTGAAAAGTTGCAAAGTAATTGATTGCTCTTTTTGATTCTTGTCCAGAATTTCATCAATATTCAAAAACGAAAATAAAGAAAAATCTGTATAATGTATCTACTCCTGATGAAATGAAATTATCATATTCCAAAAATTATGTAAACTGATCATGTTTTATTTTTAAATGAGAAAATCAAATTTTATGAATATCCTAGGAGTGACTGTTTTGTTCGCCATTTTGAAAAAAAAAATCTTCAAAAACGAAGGCGATAGCTCAACAATAATTCATACTTAATAGATTTATGTTGTAATTCCTACGAATTCCCATTAATTGCTTAAAAATGATTTTCTTTATAAAAATAAAACTACTTGATCAGTTTATGTGATTTTTTAGAATTTGATATTTTCGTTTCTTCACAGGTACGTAGATCATAGGAATTTTTATTTATTTATTTTTTTTAATATAAGAGAATTTTGAACAAGAACCCTTTATTTTAACCGTAAACAGATGGTTAAAGTGATTTACAAATTATTAAAAGGAATTCTGGTGGATTTAATTTTGTAATTAAATTATTAATATTATTTTTATTTACACTATTAATTATTTTTCTTTATAAATATTCAATTAATAATAAAAAAAAGTTAAATATTATTACTTCAATTCTCATAATTGTGAGAAAAAAGAAACATAGATGTGTGAAGTTGTCTTATTAGTCCTCGCACAAAAGCGCAGGACACAAATTTTTTTAAATAATAATAGAATAACAAAGTCTTTCGCTAGCGAGGACTACTATTGAGTGTAACCAGTTATACACTCCTTTTGAAATTTTCATCTCTATTTTTTTCGTTATTTACTGAATATTTTTAATGAAACCTATATGAAATATGTTCCTTATTAAATTGTAAAGATTTTCTATTCTGAAAGAAGTTTAAAAAAATTTAATCTAAAATTTATTTAAAAGTTTTTGTTAAAAAAATTCAAATTTTCTCATTATTCAGACATTATGACAAAGAGGGAGTTGCAAAAAAAAGGTGTGGTGTGAGGAGAATTACGAACTGAAACAGAGAGAATATTCAGACCTGTAATAATACAAAGAGGGGGTTGCAAAAATGAGGTGTGGTGTGAGGAGAAATACAATCTGAAATAGAGAGGCGGAGAGTTTTTATAAATACATACAAAAGCACATTCATCTTTTTTTTTTAAATCCAAATTAATAAATTAAATAAAATATAATCTTAAAAAGATACGATACAAGTTAGAAAAGCATTTCATCCAAGGCATGAAAATTGTTAAACAAAATGTTTTTACTATAGGATTTAAAAATAAAGGTACAAGATTCAATTTGAAATTTATTTATCTTCAAAGTGCACTTTTATACATTTTACAAAGTACGGTATTAAATTTGCATACCTTACTTTGTAAAATTTATAAAAGTACACTTTGAAGATAAATAAATTTTAAATTGAATCTTGTACCTTTATTTTTAAAGCCTATAGTAAAAAAACATTTTGTTTAACAATTTTCATGCCTTGGATGAAATGCTTTTCTAACTTGTAATTTAATTAATAGGAAGATAAACAAAATGACTGTGACCAATGACAATTTCAAAGTAATTTTGAAGCCTTTAAAAGTTGTTAGAGAAAGTAATCTCTGATTCAAATGAAAGTTGGTATTTTCAAAGTCAATTATTATTAATTTGTGCTTGTATGGGAAACATAAAAAAATATTTATTGAAGGAGCCACTATTCTAGAAAAGAACTTATTTGTTTTTTAGTGAACTTAAAACCATTGTTCACTTTTGCTGTTCTACTTTAATTGATTTATTCCTTAGGACATTACAGACAAGATCAAATCTGAATTTTGAAAAGCCTGTGCACAAAAATCAACACATTCTGACCTACAAAAAATGCCTGAGCAGTTCCGTTTGCATTCCCGGTAAAGGTGTCTCAGGTAATTAGCAATGAACTATATAAGAAGATTAGAAAGTGGACCTTGGGTTTATTTTCAGCAGCCTCGTAATTCTCATTTCCCTTATTTTGTCCTTTAGTCCTCACATTCCAAGAGTAATGTTTCTGACAAAGGGGGAAGCATTGCATTGTCCAGAATCCATCCATCTAATACTTATTTTTGATTAGTTTTTAACCTTGAGGTATATATTTTTTTCTCCTTAGATTGGCTTCATGCCTTGCCTGGATCGATTTCCATAAAAAAAAAAACTTACTCAGTGAGAAGGTAAAGCCTGAGATGGTAGACCTCCTAGGATTGAACAGAATAGCAAAACCACTGTCAGACTGATTGTTTTAAGAAATGATCCTTATAAGGTTGTTCTACTTAAATCTGTGAATTTCTTAATATCTATAATGGCCGTCCTGTCTCTGCAAGAGAATTTGCAATCAATGTTTTATTTAGTTTCTACTGGAGGCGGGGGGGGGGGGGAGCTTTCCCGGTTGTAAAATATATTTTAATTTATGCAGATTTCGCATTTATTATTACAGAACCAGTTCTCTGTTGAATATTATGTATATATATATATATATATATATATATATATATATATAGTACTGATTTCAAAAGTAAAAAAAAAAAAACATTAGCCAATCAGCTAGAACCGAAACCAAAATATTTCATGTTCCAGCCTTGTTGCCTACCATTAGAGCTATCGACAGATAGATAAGAAAGATTTAAAATTAAATCACTTTAAGCTATGAATGAATTTGCACATGCGCAAAAGTAACATAAATATGTCAATAAGTTGAAATGAACACTTTGCATTTCAACTAGCCGACATATTTCTGTACGCGTTATTCATCCATCCAAAAAAGATTTTACTCATTCTAAACAATCGTTAGCATATGATTGCTATTTCCTGTTAATTTCAGTGTTATTTGACGAGTAGTTTAAGAGTTTATCGCTTAACTATTTTTACACATGCATACATACATCTACTGTTTTATTTATATAGATTTGTTAACCATAAATTTACGTTGAAAATATGCAATCTAACATATAAGATAAAGCGGATCTGTTTCTCAAGTTTTGTTTGGTTAATAACATGGTTAGAATCAGTACTACAATTAAATACTGTTGCAGTTGTGTGATATGCAAAGCAAAAACAAAACTCTCTTCTGAAAAGTAACAATGTTACCAAAAATCAAGTACCTTATTTCTCCCTCACCATTATTAGAGTATAGTGTCCAGGCATCTACTCCATAGTTAATCTGTCCAAGGAAGTTGATCAATAATCAGAAGGGACCATATCTTGCTTGTCATCACCATCCATCAGTCAGGCAGAAACTAAAAGTCAAAGATATATATTTATATATGTATATTCACAGATACAACGTATCCTTTTTATTTTTTATCTACGTTCACCCCTAATAAGGCATATCGCCACTTGGACGTAAGGGGCTACTATTTGGGACCATGCCTAGAAAAGACTAACAAAATGATTGTTTATGTTATATTTAAACTTCTGCATATCTGTACAGTCAGGAAAGTAGGTAGCAGGAAGGGAGTTCCAAAATCTAGCTATTCGAGGGAAGAAACGATTTGAGTAGACTCAGTTGAAAGGAAAATACTAAATCTGATTCCACATGTAAAAAAAACAGAAATTTCTTGGTTCTGAATGAAATACACTCTCTATGAGTGTTTTGTTTTTTATTATTATTTTTTTTTTTTAGGAATTTAGTATACAAAAAACAGACGCAAATAATTCTTTTAACATGAAATAAATTGAGAAAGAAAAGAAGTTTCTTTAAAAAGAAAAATTTGCAAAATAAAAAAAAATAATGTTTCTGAATTTTTTAGATGAGGATTGATAATTTATATTATTCGAACTACTGTTCTCATCTTGAATGTTATTCTCATAAGATTTCAGTTGATGTAAATTGATCATGTTCTGCTGACTTTCTCCAGGTCTTGTTGAACTCGGCAATCTGTTTTGCCAAACTCATGAATCTGCACAGAATTTTGAATGGAATTTGTTATTTAATTCACAGTGTTAACATGCTCTCGTTCTGTAAGCTATGATCTGACAGGAGTCTTAAATAATTCACAATTGTATTCTTAGTATAACCTAGACTGAGGATTGAACCTTCAGCCCCCTCTCTTAAAACTAAATTTGACTTAGTACTTCTGTTATGCCATGGTTCCATGTTTAGTAAGAATTTTTGGAGCATTAAATTTTATTTTTTTTTTAGATGTGCAATCTTTTTACTTATTACTATTATCTCTCTCTTTCTGTGTGTGTGTGTATATATATATATATATATATATATATATATATATGACAAAAGACTATATTCCAAAGTTCATGATGTTGACCATCTTATAAATAAATTATAAGATGGTCAACATCAACCTTTAATTCAGTTGAACATTTACAATTACAATATAAATGTCAACTGAATTAAAAGAATAAATTATAAGATGGTCAACATCATGAACTTTGGAATATATTGTTTTGTCATTTATTCACTATATTGCTCTGTAATTACATTGAACTTCTTAAATAAGGATTAGTATATATTACACAGAAAGATATATATATATATTTCCGTGGAAATATTTTTTTATTCACTTATATTTCTTTTTTATATGTACCAATCCTTATTTAAGAAGCTCAATGTAATTACAGAGCATATAATGAATAAATGACAATATTCCAACATGCGTTGTCTTGAAAATGTTGGTCAATCTCATTGACCTAATTTTTGGGAATTCTGTGTCCCCCATTTTGAATTCTTTTATGTCATTCCTGGGAGCACTTGGACTCCGGCTTCTGACTGACTTTTCTTTCGGCGTCATTCCCGGGCAACTGGATTATTCAACATACAACCATCGCTCAGTAGAAGTTGGTCGCCATCGTGGATTTCCTTACGTTTCTTTATGTTCACTTTAACAGATGCGTTCTGTTTCTTTGTGGTTTTAATAAGGCAACAATTTAAATGTTTCCGTCTATCAACTATAATTGGGTAAAATTGTTAATTTTATATCTACCCATGCGGATTAAATAAGATTCAGTTTGAAATACTGTTTCAACTTTTAGATTCCAAAGTTCAAAAAGTCATAAATTTGCTTATGACAACCAAAAGAATAGTAGTCTGAACTATTCAAATTATTAATCTCTCAAATTATGCAACCGTTTCTTTTCATTACAAATGTTTTGGTTAAAGAATACATACATACGTACATACATACATATGTACATGCATATATATATATATATATATATATATATATATATTTTTTTTTTACTACTGATTATTAATTTTGAATCTCGTATTTTTTTCTTCTATGAGAAAGCTTGTTATTTGAACCTTGACATATTTTACCTTTTTTAAACTACAGATTTAAAATTTCTTTAATTAGAAAAAAGTGGAAATCAATGTTCTTTATACAGTCGGAATTAAAATATATTTTTAAAAATAAAATATGTATTAAAATACGTTTGAAGCCAAATTACAACACGAAATTATAAAAATAAACAAGTGTTTATTTTTTAAGAGTGACATTAATAATTACGCGTCGTAATGTAGCTTATGTATTTTATTTTAAAATTAAAATTTCAGTCAACGCTTCTAACACAAATAAAAAAAATGAAAAAAAAATCTACCCTGATTATACATATATGTATTTATATTTTGTTTTTTCAGTAAATATTTGTCAATACAAAACTTAATGCAATGAAAAGAAAAGCAATTTTTTTTTCGTATTATTTGAATTCTTTAGACTACTGTTTTATCTTGACTATTATTTTCACAATGTTTCGGTGGATGTAACCTACAACCTTCTTCTGGTGTATATTGTCGGACTTTGGAATCTTTTGTTAGACTCATTTCAATCCTCAGTGTGTGCGACACTCAAAATACAATTGCAAATTACTTAGGACGTCTACCCAGTCATGGCTGACAGAACGAGAGAATGCTACACCCATGGATTGAATAATCGGTTCTATTAAAATTCCGTGCAGATTTCCGAGTTCAACAAAAAGATTCTCCAGTTTTACAAGAAACACCTGAAGACGGCCGTTGTGAAAATAACACTCAAGATGAGAACAGTAGTTTGAATAATCTAAATAATATGAAGAATCAATCCCCATCTCAAAAACACAGAAACGTCACTTTTTTTTTTCTGCTAAGAAACTTGTTCTTTTATCGGACCATTATTCGTTTTGTGTGTCAGCAGCCGATAAGAAAAAAGCTGAAAACATTTCTAACTTTTTTCTTAAGGTAAACAAATGTAATTTTTAACAGATGAAATTAAATCCAACGTAAAGTTTTGGTTTTCAGTCTTTAATATTAATTTGTAGTTTGGTAAATTTTTAGATGAAACGAGCCATTTCTTTAGAAGAAGAAAAAGAAAAGGGCTGTAATAATTATTATTGACACATTCTAAAAAATATAATTCTTTTATTTTTTAAATGAAAATTGCGTGATTCGTAGGAAAAAGAATTATCGGTGATAACTCCCATCTCCCAAAAGTGGCATTACTTGGAAGTAAAATCTTTAATTTTTGTATTTTTTAATCATTGGAAAGAATTTGAGTCCTTCGCCATTTTTTTTTTTCTAATGCAATTTATGCCAAATATATATATGTATATATACTTCGGAATAGTTTTTATTTAACAATCAGTGGTTATGTAAACGTGAGATTGTAGGTTTACAAAATATTACTGGCAGTAATATTCTATAATTTATCCCATCTAAACAAGAATTGCTCGATATGCAAGATAGAGCAAATAAATTAAATTGTAATTCAATGAATTTCAAAAAACTCTCATTGAAATGAAATGAAGTGGTTGAGTTTCATATCAAAGAATTGTTATTATTCTAAGCAAGACAAAGAATGTTTTAGAAAATTAATCTCCTTAACCTATAGGGTTTCGATGTCTACCATCTCATCAGAGGAGAGAAAATATTAGCAAATAGCTCATTCATTGAATTACAATTTAATATATATATATATATTAGTGATGGAACGCTTCCAATATTTTCCCGATTCCATACTAAATTCCGATACAATTACTGGATTTCGATTCTTTATAAATCTCTAAAATATTTAACTATAAATTTGTTATTTTTCCTGATTACAGTAAAAACATGTTAAATGTGCAGATATTTTTTGCAAACGTCAAAATACACTTGTGGGGCATGGTCTATCGATTTTAGTTTTACTGGTAGTTTAAGATCAATAAATATTTATTATTTTTATCATTAGTACTAAGAGTGGAAGATTTTGTTTTGAACAAAATCAAATAAAAAAAAAAAAGACAATTAAAAGAATCGTTTTTGGTATCGAAAAAATAGGCACAATGTTTTCTGATTCTGATACCGATTCCGATACCCTCAAAAGTTCCGATTTTTTTTTTATTCACGATTCCTGATTCTGATTAATCGTCCCAACACTAATATATATATTTTAAATATAATTAACCACAATACATATGCTGCTCCCCATTTGGGGGTACCAAATTGATAAAAGGGAAAATTATTCCCAAATTGCATTTAGGTAAAAATGCACTTTTGTATAAATAATTGAATTCATTAAAAAATATCGCAAACAGAAACAAATAAACAATATCTCTCGCTCTCTGTCTATATATATACAAACATTATATATATATATGTTTTTTATAAAAAGCGGAAGAATGCCAAATTTTGATTATAAGAAGACACTTTCTCAAGGAAAGTCGCCAGTGTATTTCTTTTCATTTTCTGTTTCCTTTTTCTTTTGTTTTTCTTTATCTTCTTTACATTTTCCTTTTCTTTTCCTCTTTTTCCTTTTCTTTTTTATTTCTCGTTCCTTTTCTTTTTCTTTTCTTTCTCTTAAGTGCTGCTCACAAAATTCTTTCCTCTCTTTTTCAAAACATTTAAAACGCGTATATTTAATTCAATCACGTTTAACTAAAATCAACTTACTCAACCTAATGATCCCTTTATGCATTTTTTTTTTTTCAATTTTGATCCCATGGTTAAAGTTTTTAATGAAGAAGCCAAATTTCTATTTTATTGTTTGGACATTATAGGGAAATTTCTGCAGAACAGAAGATTTTGTTGTTTTTTTTTTTTGCTTTTTTTTTTTTTTTTTCAGTGAAAACAAAAAGAACAAAAGTAAAAAGAAGTACTTAGGTTAGTAGATGTAGAACAGTTGAGATAGCAAGGTCAGTTAGAGACATGGAAGAAAATGATGAGGATAGAAAGATAAAGACCTTGCCAGAGAAAGGTTAGTTTGTAATTAAATTTCTAAAAGCCGTCCAACCCAAGGCAACATGTAAAACACTTGTTCAGCTAAATATGATGTTGACAGCTCATAAAAATTTAATTAGGGTCAGGTGGATGGAGAGACACCACTGTAATGAAAAAAATTTAATGAGGGTCAGGTGGATGGAGAGACACCACTGTAATGATCGTGCTGATTGGTCAAAATTTTATTATTTAAAAGCATGGTTTCACAAGAATTTGTTCACATTGGACTTGAAAACGACCGTGTTGTAATCAGCTTAGAAGGAATCCGTCATAATAGAAAGTTTTCTGGGATTTTTTTTTTTTTTTTTTTTTTTTTTTTTTGGAAATCGCTCTGGACAAATCATGAAGCCACTCGATCTAAGGAGCTAAAAATATTTCTCCAAGGTTAAAAAAAAATTGCCAACAATAAGTGTTAGATGGAATAGATTCTGACCTAGAAAACAGCAATTCTTCCCTCTTTGTAAGAAACATTGCTCTTGGAATGTGAGGACTAAAGGATAGAATAAAGGAAGTGAAGGTTATGTGGTTGCTGAAAGTAATTTGAGGACTTCCATAGTAAATGGATAGGTTGATTGTCGGGTTAGTTGAGTGTATTTATGTCCAGGGTCGGGGGCACTAGTACAAAAAATTATTGGAACACATTTCATTGTTGTACTTGTAAAACCAACATAGGGATGCCAGATTGTGGTGATGGGACAGGGGGTGGAGCCTGGAGGAAAGTGAGAGACCTATTAGTTTAATCTTGTCGAAGAGAAAGAGAGAGGGAGAGAGAGAGAGAGAGACTAACAGTTGATACACCAGCACAGATGTGACAGCAATACTCCATGCATGGGTAGATGGTGGCTTTGTAGAGATATAGTATTCTGTGAAAAGTTTTCTAGCATGATATAGGGAGCCCACCTTCCTTGCAGCTGCCTTGGCAGTATCTCCTATGGATTTGTGTTATACTGCCAGCCAGTTATAGGTTAACGTATGCATAATGGGTACTCCTGCAGTATTTTACTCATCGATTTCACGATCTTAGCCGAGCGTTGATCGACATCCGTCGGAAAACGCCGGAACATGGCGAGCGGTACGATACTCTATCAGCCAATCAGGGCGCTTCAAACGAACGCGCAGCAGACGAATAATTTTCATTGAAATTACACATATAGCATTTCATTTCAGTTATTTTATTGTTCAAAGTAAAAATACACAGCCTTTCATTTCAGCTATTTAATTTAGCAATAATAAAAAAAAACCGGGAGCTGTTGGAAACATATTTATGCGAATTTATGTGGAGACAAAAATTTGGACACAACCCTTTTGTCTCCATAATAAATCAAATCGCGGAAGGCTACCCGGTTTGGGAAGGAGCTTCTTTCCACATCCTCTGAAAACCCTTTGCTCCCTACTTTGCCTCTACACTCAGTAGAAAATCTTCCAGTCGGAACTAAAGATAAACAGTAATTGTTGTCCCCCCCCCCTACAAACATTACTGAAAAAAAAAAAAAACATTGTTGTTACTGTTTAATAACGTTTTGTTAAAAACAAACAAAAAAAAAACATTGAAGTGTTTATTACTGTTGCTTACCCCCCCCCCCAAAAAAAAAGCTATCGGAAA
The DNA here is from genome assembly GCF_053919585.1 of Euprymna scolopes. Taxonomy (NCBI): domain Eukaryota; kingdom Metazoa; phylum Mollusca; class Cephalopoda; order Sepiida; family Sepiolidae; genus Euprymna; species Euprymna scolopes. The sequence goes on from NC_136493.1 coordinate 99,103,097, forward strand.
ACAAAATGAAACAAACAAAAAAAAAAATATTCAACAAAATAAATTTATTTTACTTTAAAAAAACCTACGGTAAGTGTTTTTTGTGATTTATTTTATCCAAATTTTTTGTATTAATTTTATCCATTTTGTTGTGTGTGTGTAATATCTTTTCCTTGTAATGTTGTTGCTATTCATTCACATACTTTTAGCGTTCTTGCACCGTAGCTCCGAATTCTCGGCTTTCGTCGGCGTTAACGCCGAAAGCGTTCGTCAACGCTCGGCTAAGATCGTGAAATCGGTGGGTAAAATACTGCAGGAGTACCGCATAATGTTCAGCTGCACTTTCCCCAAATTCTTACAGATGTATATTTTTAATAACACCTGACTCACTTCAGTTTATAAAAAAAATCGGTCTTTATTAGGTAAGTCAATCTGTAGCTTGTGACTAGTAGTGCCAGCAAGAGAGATAAGGAGAAGAGAGAGAGAGAGAGAGAGAGAGATGATACATGAAAAGATGAGGGTTGGTGGCAATGAAATGCAACACACACATGTACGTATGCTTATTCGCCTCTCACTGCCTGTTCTGTCTTTATTGTGTACTAGCATTTCAGCCCGGCGTTGCCCGGGTGTTTGGAGGTGTATGTTGAGCAAAAAAAAAAATAGCGGTCATTTTTTTTAAAATTTGACCCCTATTATGACCCCTTACATTTTATAGTTTCGGGCTCAAATCACTTTATTAAGTTAGATCCAGGTTCAAGGAACCTATATCTAAAATTTCAAGTGTCTAGACCCAAAATTGTCGGAGGAGTTTGGTAGAGTTCTTAAAGGTCAAATCGTTGAAATTTGACCCCTTAACAGCCAAATTTCTGGCTGACACCCGTCACATCGATTTTTCCAAATCTCAGTACCCGGTATTTCAAATTTCGAGTCTATAGACTAAAAATTGACAGAGTTATTGCGTAAGGAAATGTACACAGACAGACAGACACACAGACACGTTCACTTTTATAGATATAATAGATGTCTTTTTATTGACCAAATTCACTTATCTCTTTGTTTTAGCCATTGATGTAAGAAGTCAAAATGTGAGTTAGTTTCTTTGTTAACAGACTTTATCTCTCTTGGCTTATGTCATCTCAGTTGACAATTGGAACACGATACCCAACTCTGCCTGGTTGTTTTGGTTGGTTGTTTTACGGCATATCAACCCTTTTCGGATTATTTAATGCTGAATCCAAAGATTTTGAAGAAAAACTTTTTAATTTGTTGTTTTCACGTTGGTTTCTATTTAACCCATAGTTGGGACCCTAACAGGTACTACCACTTCGGGTTAGAGTGGACCTGGGAGCAATGGTAATTAAAGGGTGGCTCCACACTCCCCAAAGCCCACAAGCTGGGGCCTCACCGCTGGATATAGTTAAAGGTCATATCCAGGACCCCCATTGAGGGACTTTTACCCTCTGCAGGGGGGCAGTCGGCGTATTCTAATGCCCCACCGACAGGGCCACCAACTCTGCCTGGATCTGTATATATATATATATGTGTGTGCGTGTGTGTACGCATGTGTGTGTGTGTGAATGAATAACATCCGGTATTTTCCAAAGTTATCCAATTTCAAGAATCCAACCACAATACAACATTTGTTCCACTTGATGGTAAAGATTAGTTAAATCGATGGATTGTCAGTTGAATGATGAAGAATATTATGAGAAGATTGAAAATGATGAATGAAATGAAAAAAAAATATCACTAATAAGGACATTGACATTGGATTTTAAGACAACCATGTTGTAGTTTGCAAGGAAGTAGTTCTATGGTAATATGTTATTTTTATTGGAAATTGTTTTATATATTTTTTCTTCCATCTGTTGTAAATGAATTATGTGAACTCTGGACAAACTTATTCGGAATGATTTGTTGTTAGGATCAAAAACTGAACTAAACATAAAACTTGTTTGAACACAAGTGATGGTGCTTGTGCAGAATAGTGATGTGTTAAATCAACTCATTTTAGGTGAAAACATTATCACTTATTTATGCATCATGTCGAAATTAGTATGAATTCCAAACATTACGAAAAGTGATCCCATAAAAATGTGCTAGATGTAATTTTAACAAAAAATCAGCTGCAATTACATTCCGATATTTTGTGTTAAAAATGTCAGATTGTAATTATTTAGTCAAATTGATCGGTTGCAGTTACCTTCCCCTGGATTTTGCAAACTCTTTAACATTAAAACATATAAAACTATAAATCGATAAACTCGATAAAATTTGTTTTTACTTTTAATTATTTTTCTGCTAAATCATTTTTCATAATTTTTGGAATTTATACTAATTTCGACATGGCATATAATTATGTAATAATGTTTTCACTTGAAATGTACACAAACACCCCAATTGTCTATCCTAGTTTTTTTTTCCACTAGTTCCTTTTTAAGTTTTAAGAATAAGAATGGATTTAAAACAAAATTATTAAAAAAAATATATAAGTAAATTTTAATTTAAGATCCATTCCAATTTCTGTTGAATTGCTATTATTAACAATGGCATTCTCTGTACGTACATTTGAATTAAACTTTAACAGCTGATGAAGGAAAATGTTTCGGAATCATCATTTAATATATATAAACGGCTATATGTTGGTCTGTCTTCATATTTTCAAACTATCTCCTCTGACAATTGGACTTTTCTCTTTTGCCTGAGGTATGATTTTTGGTCTTCTGCAGTTCTAGGAAATCCATCCTTCCAAGCTTTATCTTCTCCTTTTAAAAAGTTCATTAGTTTAAGTTTATTGCTAATTGCCTGAAGCCTCCCTACTGGGAAATACCGACGGTGATGTCTAATTACCTCTTTTTTTTTTTTAACCAGAATGCTCTTCCTCCAGGGTGCTGGCTCTTCAAATTCCACTTTCTGACTCTTGTGTCACATCATCCTGTCCTGGGAGGAAGATAAATCTGCTCAGAGTTGTTTGTTTCTGTTAATGTAGATAAATATCATTTTTGATACTTTTACAGATGTTAAACCAAACCAACCTGTTTTTTGTCAAACTAAATCTAAAATTTGTGATAGGGTTAAGATAAAATCACCTAATTCGATTCAAATTCTGTAAAAGTACTTTATTTTATTTTTTTATTTTTTTTATTTTTCTGGACTGTTATCTGCATCTTCATAGTTGTTTCACAACGTTTCGACCAACAATTCCTCTGCCCTTTGTCAGGTAGTTAATTGCGACAGGATAGGAATGCTAAGTCTTTTAACTTGCATCCTCAGTAATTACTGCCTTCCATAGTTGTCGTTTCATCACGTTTTGGCCAACTAATCCTCTGACTGGCTTTGGGTAGGATTGAAACCGCTATCTACTGTGCCATATAGCACAGTGGATAGAGGTGTTGAATCTCTACGGTTCCAGGTGAGCATTGTCTGTAGATAGTGGTTTCAATCTTACCCAAAGCCAGCCAAAGGATTAGTTGGTCAAAACGTGGCGAGACAACAACAACTATGGAAGGTAGTAATTACTGGGGACGCAGTTAAGAGACTCAGTATTCCTATCCCGTTACCGTTAACCACGTGATGAAGGCCAGAGGAATAGTTGGCCGAAACGTTGTGAAACAACAACTAAGAAAAGATGAGGATAACAGTCCGCAAATAAATAAATATGCAAATTACTCATCTCAAAGGATTCTAATAATAATGAAAAAAAAAATAATATAACACCTTTTTTTAATATAAAAAAAATTAAATCTGAAAAAATAATTGAATGGGGAACGATCTTGTTGGCTTAACTGATATCATTACTATGCAATTAGATATGATGCCTTTAAATCCAATCAGGTCTATTTGATTGGTTAGGCACTGTGAAAGGTATTAACCTGCAATTTTTACCAATCTGGATTCGTTTTCTTGAAGTTGCCTCTGAATAGATCCTTGTCAAAGGAATCTGTAAATGAATCTTCTCATCTATTTGAAGCAGTAACCAAATATATTTCAAATTGCTTTATCTGATGTGACTAAATCGATCAAACCGCTAACTGATCCTGAGGTCAAACTCTGTTACTCACGCTCATTATCTACGCTTTCGTCCTAGAAACCTATTCCTGCTGTTCACCTAATGTGTTACATGCATAAATAAATAATAAATATATAGGGTTTGTATTACTGTACACATAGATTCGAAAAAGTTGTCAAACAAATATATAACAAATAAATGTTATCAAAGGCAAGACAAGTTACTTTTCTATCTAACTGGGTACATTTTTCGTGTTTTTATTCAATGTAACATGTTTATTCAACTCGAAAAGCATACAATGTTTACCGATGTATTGGAAAATTCAAGATAGCACCCGACTCTCTCTTTAACACGGTAAGTTCAGGAAAAGATGTTATAAATAATAAACTAGACAAAATACGGTTAGAAATTCGCTCAATATATGTTACCGTGACATAAGTTGACATATATTTGGTGTTTTTTTAATAGTATTTTGTCTAGTTTATTATTTATAACACCTTTTCCCAAACTTACCATGTTAAAGAGAGTGTCAGGCGCCATTTTGAATTTTCCAATATATCGGTAAACACTGCATGTTTTTCGAGCTGAATAAACATGTTACATTGAATAAAAACACAAAAAATGTATCCAGTTTGGTAGAAAAGTAACTTTTCTTGCCTTTGATAATATTTATTTGTTATATATTTGTTTTTTTGACAACTTTTTCGAATCTATGTGTACAGTAATACAAACCCAATATATAAATATGGAGGTTAAGGTCTGTTTTGTAATTTCAATTTCTGTATTTATAAAAATAATTGTGAGATTTTAAAAATGATTGTGACATCTTAATCTTAAACCAAATCTTATCCAAGGTTATTTTTATTACAGAGTTTTCAATTGTACCCTTGGCACTTATTATTTCACTCTGATTTTATAAAGTGTACTTCTACAATAATAAAATGTATTTTTAAAAATAATCTTTTAATTTCAGTGTTTTATTTATTTATTTATTTATTTATCTATTTATCTATTTATTTTATTTATTTATTCTTATTGAATGAGTTTTTGTTTTATGTTTCTAAATTTTTGATAATTTGGCTTATTTGAAACTGCTGTTCTCATCTGTAGTCGCCGATCTTCTTCAGGTGTCAAATTCAGAAATTTGCACGTAATTTTGAATGGCATCCTTTATTTTATATCTGCAAGGACATATGAAGTAACTCTTGTCAAGATTGAAGATTTAATCCTCAGTGCAGGCGATACTAAGAATACAATTGCTAATTACGTAAGACTTCTATCTGGTAATGGCTGACGGATGGGTTCCATTCAAAATTATGTGCAGATTTCCTAGTTCAATGTATCATAGTTGTTAGAATTCAAAATGTATGGTGCGTTTATGAAATGGAAAAAGCTTTGAATTATTTCCATTTTTCTATTCTGGTTAATACTAACGACTATTGTTTGTTAAAAAAAAACCTAGTTCTTTCCATCATTCACTAATGAAAGCCATTGTCAAGATATCCTTGAAGAAGGCCGAAGGTTACATTGGCTGAAACGTTGTGAGAATAACACCCAAGATGAGAACAATAGTCTGAACAATCTCAGTAATACACATCATCAATTCTCATCTAAACAGAAAAAAGTTATGAAGTTAATTTGAAGAATAAATATTTTTTTTTGTTGTCTAAAATAAAGAATCCATGAAAGCATCATATCCTGCCCTGACAGAATTTAAAGACATTTTCTCATCCCTACAACCTCTTTTCCACAGAAAAAACAATTTTTTTTTATTGATTGAATAATCAATATAGATTATTATGGTCTATGTCCAGCAGTACCCGAGTATGGCTTGGTAGTAATTGTTCTGTTTAATTCTCTTTCACTGCAAGAACTTAAACACCAAGGTTAAACAGTGGAATTGATAAGTCAGTGGCCACGAGGAGGGGTACTCTAACTAGCAAAAAGTGCCTGGACAGCCCCGTCAGCATTCCCCAGTGATTAGCACTAAACTAACCCCTTCTCAAAGCCTGGGAGGGTGGACTTCTAGAATTGCACAGAACTAAACTCCCAAGTATCTCCAGAGTATTTTTTTTTACTTACAGGAAATTAACTGTTAAAAAAACATAATACTCGTATACACATGTCTCAGTTTCTGTATGAATTAAAATATAATATTTATGCGTATTTTACGATCGGGCAACGCCGGCCAGCCTGCTAGTATAAAGTAGCTTTATATTTTGGTATTTCTTTTTGGTTCCAAAATTAAGAAGAGTTAAATGAATGTTCTTGGTGAACGTGTTTTTGTATGCTATGTAATCCTAACAGATTATTTGGTTTTTCCTTAATGGGGAAATAGTCTTTTTGTAAGAGCGTGGGTTTTGGAATTGATGATATTCGTGAACTGTCGAATTGAAGTAGCTTGGCGTTAGAAGAAGCTCGGAAGATCCAAATGTAAGGGTAGAGACTGTACTTAGACAATGTTACACCTAGAACGACGTGGATTCCTCGGTTCAACTTTTTGAACTGTCTTTACTTACTTTCCTTTGCATTTTTATTTACTTTTTTTTAATTCCTGTCTTTAATTCGATTAGTCGAAAGGAAGAAAGAAGGACAGAGAGGATAACAAAGAAGGGGGCTACAATCTAGTCAAACTAAAATAAATATTTCATTATCTTTTTTTATTTTGTTATTCTCATATTAGTAGTAGTAGTAGTAGTAATGGTGGTGGTAGTATTTCTAATACTAATCTGTGTAACATCGCGCGGACGCACGTATGCAAATACATGTGAAATTACGTCACCGGTAGGGGAAAAAATGAAGACTTTAAAAGGAGATTACATTAGAGACAGGAATAATGTTCGAGACGTGGGTGACACCACGGCCATAGCAATGAGGAAATAAATGTCGTTGTTATAGCAAAAACAGCGAGTTCGAGTTCTTTCCTATTCTTTCTCTACTTTGCGACTGAAGCTACAACGTGTTGGTTTCTGGATAACGTTACGCCCACCACAGATTATCCAGAAAAGCAAAAATCAGAATTCTTGCTGAGCCTACGATTACCCACACCTCGGTAATTCCAGACAAACAAATGCAAATTAAGAACTCTCACTACAATGTTAACTGATACTAACAACCTTGACCTCCGTTTGCATCATCCGACTGTGGTCTGTTTTGAAAAATTGAAATCCTGCAAGTAATTATTAATTATCCATAACAAATGAAGAGGAAATACATAAAAATAAAAACGACAATAAGATAATGAAAGAAAAATAGAAAGAGACAAAACCAGAAAATTTAGTAAGGTAGCCTCTTTCATTGTCGAACGTACACGGAAGAAGAAGCAACAACAACAACAACAATAGGCGAGAATGGTCAAGGAGGATGGAAAGACCGAGGAGACAGCTCCGCTAGACAAGTGCAAAGAGAAATGGTACTTTGCTGAAACTTATTACCTCTCAAATTCCAGTGGAGACCAATGACCACTGCCAGCGAGAAATCGATGGCAAGCGGCTGTTGTGATAATGCAAACTAATTTGCTAATGTTATCGAAAGACGTGGAGAGTACTGGAAATCTGGGGAGACTTGTTGTCACTCAGCTTTCAGGCAATACCACAGAGACAAGGAGAGATCTTTGATGACTTGTGTGAAAGTTTCTTGTGAGCCACTACTACTACTACTAATAATAATAATAATAAGAGCAATCTTTGAGGTTGGCTTGTGTGACTACTCCTAGTGAGTAAACAATAATAATAACAACAACAATAATAATATTAATAATAATAATTCCGATTTCGTTTATCAACGTCTCCCTGGAAAAGGAATGGGATTCATTTCCAGAGGATTTCCCTCAATCCCGGCTCCAAACCAGGAGCTTCAAAGATCAAGGGTTTTCCTAAGGATGTTGGTGGTACCTACAATCGCAGAAGTCTGAAGGCTGCCTAAAATATCGGGGATTCGTAGTTTTCGTATTCAATTAATGCGATATTTTAGCCAGGTCAAAGCCCCGATTTAAACCCAATCGAGAATATTTGATCCATAATATCTCGTGCATTGGATGGAAGAACTTTTTCGAACAATGACAAACTGTGGGAAGCTGTGCAAAGCCAATGGAATAGCATCTCCTCTTCACAGAGTTCCATTTTGGTTGAGAGCATGTCTAAAAGAAAGAAAAAGAAAAGTAAAAAAAAAAAGAAAAAAAAATGAATATATTTGCACCAAATAATTTTGTGGTTATCATAAGGGTTAAAATTAGTTTAAAAATTATGGGTTGGGGTAGGTACGGGGTGGAGAGGGAAAAGGCACACCGTTTAGATGAGTAAGGATGGCAAGTTATTATGATTGCCATAGTCCGGATAGTTCGGTTGAAGGAGTTGGGGATTGAAAAGATATCTTACTACTGATGCAATTCTCTATCTAAATAAAAGCCAAGTACGTCCAAGGATGGAATACTGCTGCCATATCTGGGCAGGAGCTGCTAAAACAGCCTATCCTGCCTTGACAGAGTACAAAATAGACTTCGTGACTTAGTGGGGGATGCCCTTTTCTCTACCCTGCAACCTCTCTCTCACAGAAGAGACGTTGCGAGCCTATCCTTTTATCGTTATTTCCATGGCAGATGCTCGTCTGAACTCCAATCTCTGGCCCCCCTCGCCAATCTTTTACAAAAAACACCCGTCTAGCTGAATCCACTGTCAAAAACTTTCCCCACTCTTTATCTATGCCTAAATCAAAACGTAGATTTCATGAACAAAGCTTCTTTCTTAGAACTGCACGCCTGTGGAACTCTGTTCCGTCTGCCTGCTTCCCACCTGGCTACAACTTGGATGTCTTCAAGTCCAATGTTAACAAATTCCTAAAAAACCGCCCTCTTAAGTAAACACTTCATTAAATCTCCACACTAACGTACTGTACTTGCAATAACCCTTATCCCTGAGTGGCTTCCGGGCCTTGATAAGTGGTGACCACCGTGTAAAAAAAAAAAAAGTGTCAAAAGTCGACATTATTGAAGATACGTCCTAGTTAAAAGCTCTTAAACTTACGGCTTATGTAACAGAAAAATTGAATTTTTACTCTCTATAACATGTATAATCTCTATAACATGTATAATCTACCATTGGTTTGTTTTTTGATCATGTCTGTCAACTTGCCACTTTTCCTTTTCTTCCCATTTAATACAGAATATCTGATGAAGTAGGTTGGACGATCCGTCTGCATCTGCCGAAACAAACTGGGATACTCTGTATTCACTTGTAATATTGGTTGGAACTTGTCTTCATTATACGTAATACAAATATTTACCTTTAAAAGGAAATATCTTTATTTGCAGTAATTGTCTGTATTTTTGAGATGAGGTGTTTTCATTGATTGAGATTGTCGGACTGACTTCCTCATCTTGGTTGTTATAGTCACAACGTTTCGACCGTTTTACCCTCCGGCCTTCGTCAGGTGTTTTGTATCGAATTGGGGAACCGTTTGTTAGGAGTCTCGAACCCAACCCTTTATTATTATTATTATTATTATTATTATTATTATTATTATTACGGGGGTACCGTGTTCGGACTCCAGCTAGGCTTTGGGACATAGTTGCTGATTCTGTTTTGAATGTTACTTTTTCACTGCCTTCGTTCAGGATTGAACTCAGCACCTTTGGGTAACTGTAAACTTTGATACAACGTCTAGGACCAATCAACCATATGTTACTAGTGGCCGAAACGTTGTGACAATAGCAACCAAGATGAGGAAGTCAGTCCGACAATCTCAATCAACTTTATTTGCCTTTTTACATTTTGGAGTGAGTACACCTCTTGTTAATAATGTCCACCGGCAACATACCTCTCGTTGGTTTCGGGGCCAAGAGTGTACTGCCTACTCGCCTGTGATGCTGGCTAGGGATTAAGGAGAAAGCGAGAGAGGGAACATTGTTGTTTTTTTACCACTTTTTCGTACCCTAGTTTATTGTAAAACAAACTCAATTGGTCGAATGGACAAACACGGACATGTTGTACGGCGATTAAAAGTGAAAGTATTATATCACACTAGTATTGGGAAGATTAATCGGAAAATTGGAACTTTTTAGGGTATCAGAATTACTATAGAAATCGGAAATATTTTGTGCCTATTCCCCGATGCTAAAACCGATTTTTTTTTTCTTGTTTTTGTTTAAAGCTACCAGTAAAATTAAACTTTATAGATCAGCTTCCACAAGTGTATTTTTACGTTTGCAAAGAATATATGCACATATTAAATGTAGTTTTACGGTAATTCGAAAAAAAAAAAAACAAAAAAAAAAACAAATAACAAAACAAAAAAACAAAAACAAATATACAATTCTATCGCTAACTATGTAGAGTATTTAAAGAAATTGGAATTGGTAAATGTATGGGAATCGAGAATTTATAGAAAGAATCAATATTTATATCGGAATCGGGAAACAGATTGGAATCGTCATACCTTCATTTAATAAGTTAGCTTCAACTGTTTTAAAAAATAAAATGTTTCGAACAATGTTTAAATTGTTTTTACTCGATATAATAACAATTGTTTTTTAAAAATGACTTATCTTGATTACCATTATTGTTTGAGCAGACGACACGCGTGCTGTATTTTATTTACCAAAACTTTCGGTTAATTCTTACGACGTGACTCAGCGTTTTTTTTTGTTTTGTTTTTACGTTTTTTTTATTTTTAGATGAGATAGAATTTAACTTGAAAATCTAATGGTGCTTATTTAATTTTTAATAGTAGTTTCAAGTAAGATTCAGGTTTTACAATATCCTTTTTCAAATATATATATATAAATACTCGCGGAAAAGGTAAAATAAGTGCAGAAAAATTAAGAAAAAAGGGGGTTCCATAAAAAATAAAAGAAAAGAAAAAACGTTGATTTTTTTTTATTATTAGAGCGTACAAAATACTCGCGGAAAAACGGTTGTACCCATAAATATGTTTAAAAGAAAAATATAGCAAAAACATTTAGTTTATGCTTGCAAAAAAAAAAAAAAGCAAAAAAAAAAACAAAAAAAAACAACGTAAAACCAAAAATAACGTAAATGTTTGAAAATAAACAAGCAACAAAACGTAAATGTTTGGAAAAATAAAACTTAAAAATGTTTGCAAAAACAAAGATAAAAACGTAAATATGTTTGAAAAAAAAAAAAACAAAAAAAAAAAAAAAACATGTTAAAAATTAAAATATAACAAAAACATTTATTTTTATTTCAAGGGTGTCATTATATACATTCAGTTAAACGGAGGAAAAAGGCTCATTCTTTCTTCCAGATTACCACCAAATATTTATTTAAAAAATACTCTAGTTTTAACACTTTTTATGTCATTACGAAATAAAAATAAAGATAGAAAACACGTATCATCAAAGAAAGCAATTATTTTATTTAGAAGAACTAATTCAGTTTAAATAATTCTTGCGTTATTACAAAACAAAAAAGAAAACACGGTCTTATGTAATTTTGGTCAAAAATGGACGATAAAGATAGGGGGGGGCATAGTTTTGAAAGTCGATTTATCATACTTTTTTTGTATGTTTCCGACTATTTTTTCATTGTATTTGAAAGATTAAGGACTAAACTTAATTTCCAAAAGAAAAAAAAAAATATTTGTAGACGTGAAAAAAGAAATGGTGCCCGGAAAACTCGTCTCCGATAAACCTGTACCCGGAAAAATTCCCCCCCCCCTTTGCTAGGTAGGAAAACTGGTCCCTTATTGAAAAAATATTGATTGAAAACACATTTTATTACCGTTCTTGAAGAAGATATTGTCTTTAAAAGAGAATACACATCCCATAATATTTTCAAAAAATATTTTTAACTCTTGCGTAAAAAAAATAAACTTGATTACGGAGTACAGATACGAAAAACGAAACCAAATATTTATTTAAAAAATACTCTAGTTTTAACACTTTTTGTGTCATTACGAAACAAAAATAAAGAAAGAAAACACGTATTATCAAAGAAAGCAATTATTTTATTTAGAAGAATTAATTCAGTTTAAATAATTCTTGCGTTATTACAAAACAACAAAAAAGAAAACACGGTCTTCTATACCGCGCTGAAATTATAACGTTATTATTTCGAAAGCCAGGAAGAGAGGGTATCGTTTAAAAGTCATTTCGAGGGTACTTGTGCAGTACTTAAAAATATACAAATTTATTTTCTTTTGGAGGTGGGGGAGGTTCGTTTTAAAACTATATCTACCTCAGTATTTTCTTTAATTTTCTGACATTTTTTGTTAAAAATTATTTACTAAGTAATGTCGAGTGCGACATAACGTGTTATTTCTTTTTAACTAAATAAACTCTTTAAAAAAGTTTAAACACCAAAAACTTATAAAGCTAGGTAGAAAACGAAAACTTAGAAAAATCAATTTTATTTTTTTTAAACAATAAGCATGTGAAAATATTTAAAAAAATATTATGGGATGTGCATTATTAGCAGTATCAGAATTTTTGTAGGAATTTTTGACACCCCTAACACGAAACTGCGAATACAATATAAAAATCTCGTAATTTCTCTGTTAAAAGTGGGTTATTTATTTTCTTTATGGATTATACTTCCAAAATAAACTATTACAGTTGTTTTAAAAGTAATAAAAATATTTTTATTTTTTTTTTAAAACAGTAATGAATTTTCCGAACTCAATATTTTTCAATTTTTAAACTCAATATTTTTAAATTTTTAAATTTTAAAAATCTATCAAAATTTTTCTATTGATTCTATTTTTACGATATTTTCAGGGTCAATGTGAAATTTTATGTTCTTTCCAATAAACCGAATATAATATTTTAGACAAACGTTTTTTTTAAATTCACGCCCCCCCATTTTCACGCCCCCCCATTTTCACGCCCCCCCCATTTTGAAATGTCTATTAAAAAGTAAATAATTAATTTATGTTTAATAGGTTTATATATCACAAATTGAAGAGAAAAGGTCAATAAATAATATATTCAAATTTAAAACAAAAAAAAAAATCAGTTTTTTAGAAATTTACCTGTAAAGTCCGAAGTTTAAAACCTTATTTTATAAGAACACATTTTTTCTTTTTGTCTTTTTTTTTTTTTTTTAATGAAACCTTGGTCCTTGCTCCTTTAATTGAAAAAAAAATTAGGGCTTGAATTACATTTTTCGAGGAGTTATAAGCTTAGAAAGATAGGGGGTCGAATAATTTACGCCTCTCATTTTGAAATGTCTATTAAAAAGTAAATAATTAATTTATGTTTAATAGGTTTATATATCACAAATTGAAGAGAAAAGGTCAATAAATAATATATTCAAATTTAAAACAAAAAAAAAATCAGTTTTTTAGAAATTTACCTGTAAAGTCCGAAGTTTAAAACCTTTTTAAAAAAAAAAAACACATTGTTTTGTTTTGTTTTTTTTTTAAATAAAACCTTGGTCCTTACTCCTTTAATTGAAAAAAAAAATTAGGGCTTGAATTACATTTTTCGAGGAGTTATAAGCTTGGAAAGATGGGGTGGAATTATTCACTATTTTCACGAAATTTCTGACACTGCTAGTGCATTATTACCTAAAAATATACAAATTTATTTTCTTTTGGAGGGGGTCTCGTTTTAAAACTATATCTACCTTAATATTTTCTTTAATTTTCTATTTTTGAGCAATTATCCTGCTAAAACGTGATCCTCTTACGTCGGACATTTTTTGTTCATAAGTAATATTCGACATTACTTTTTTTTAAAACTAAATAAACTCTTTAAAATAAGTTGAAAGACCCCAAACTTTCAAATCTAGGTAGAAAACGAAAACTTAGAAAAATTAATTTAATTTTTTTAAACAACAGTAAACAAGTAAAAATATTTTAAAGCATATTATCGGATGTGTATTCTATTTTCAAGACAATATCTTCTTCAAGAACGGTCATAAAATGTGTTTTCAATCGATATTTATTCAATAAGGGATCAGTTTTCCTACCTAGCAAAAGGGGACGAGTTTTCCGGGGTCTAGTTTTCCGGGGTCTAGTTTTCCGGGTACGAGTTTTCCTAAATTTGTTTATTCAGTATTTCTACTGTGAAGCAATTTATTGAAATAAAATATAAGAAAAATATGCAATAAAAAATAACAAAATTATACATAATTAGCCTTTATTTGCACTTTTAATAATGCAATCATAAAAAAATAAAAGTTTCGTTTATTTGAAAGTTTAACTTAATAAAAAAGAATGCATGCTCAGGGGTGATGTAGACGTGATAGAATATAGTAGGTACGTGCAAAATGAATGCCGATGCTCAAAATTAATAAACATTTTGACCCCTCCCTTTATTTAAAAATTCACCAAAAATCAGGAAATTAACCAATTGTAATAAAATTTTCAATATTTATCAAATAATGTTAACGGAATATATTGAACCCATTATTTTTTATTTAGATCTTAGTGGAAATGTATTATTTTGTTTAAACAAAAAATACCTTCAATAAAGTTATGGTTTTCAGTAGCAAAAAAAAAAAAAATGAATGAATTTATTTTTGCTTTTTTTTATAAAAATAAAGCAACATAAAATATAATTAAAAAAAATTATTTAATTTTTACAGAAACATTACGATAAAAAAACCTTAACGTCTGTATTAATGAATTCAATATAACTCGAAGAAAAATGAATTTCTCGAACTAAGCACTGTTTATTTAATATTTTCACACAAAAAATTATAATAGCAAAAATATTTCTACTTTTTTTTTTTTTAAATTACAGGTTTCGCATAATTTTTATATGTAAGATTTTAATATTTTCATAGCTTGAACGAATGAGATCCTTCCAGCGTAACATAATCTATATATATAAAAATGTAACTGTTGGTTCGTTCGGAGTTAATTGTCTAAAAAACCACTGGACGGATGGCTTCCACGTTTTAGTATAATATGTTTACTATATCCATGTGTGTTTTTATATATTCCTTTTTAATTATAACATTATACTTAATTTTTCTATGATAAATAGGTGGATTTTTTGTACCGAGAGGCCATTTTTTATTTAGGGACAATCATTTATTACCGCTTCCTGTCACGTGACCAGTGTTACAATTTAGCGGTTTTTCTACTAGATCTGGAGATTTCGTTTACAATCTAGCGGGAAATTCTAGAAAATCTGGAGGTATTTGGCACCCAGACACCCGCATTAGATTGCTTGAAAATACTTTAAAACATAAAATAAACTCATTCATGTAAGTAAAAAAAAAGTAGCATTTATTGCCTTTGGTAACAATTATTTATTGATTATTTGTTTTGTTTTTCACCTTTTTTTCGACTAACCATTCTTAAATCTCACTATAAAATCGATTTTTCCAAGTACATTTTAGGTGTGGGGGGGCATTCCAATCTCCCCGAAGGGGTTTGTATTACTGTACACGGGTTTGTATTACTGTATACATAGATTCGAAAAAGTTGTCAAAAAACAAATATATAACAAATAAATGTTATCAAAGGCAAGATAAGTTACTTTTCTGCCAAACTGGCTAGCGATTTTCTGGACATTTCTTTCTCCTGATCTCGCGGGTTTTTTTTAAATCTCAGTTGACAACATTGCATCACTAAAAAAACACCACAGGCTTAATGTAAACAGAATGTGTTTACAATATCGGTAAATTTTCAATGGGTTTAATTACATGATTATTGATAATGTAACCATGTGATTGAACTTTAATTTAAATTAACCACACGTGGTCGCAAAATGAATGCCGACGCTCAAAGTGTATACACATTTTGACTCCTCCCTTTACTTAAAAATTCACCAAAAATCAGGAAATTAACGAATTTTAATGAAAATTACAGTATTTTTCAAATAATGATCGCAGAATATAATGAACTAATTATTTTTACTTAACTCTTAGTGAAAATGTTTTATTTTGTTTAAACAAAAAATACCTTTACTAAAGTTATGGTTTTCAGTAGTAAATAAAAAACGCAAGAATTTATTTTTGCTTTTTTTAAAGCATCGTAATTTGTAACAATAAAAAATAATTTTTGCAGTAACATTACGAAAAAAGCCCATAAAGTCCGTATGAATGTATTCGATATAACTCGAAGAAAAATAAATTATTGGATATTATTCAAGAAATTAAAGATTCAATTAGATTCCTATTTCAGTCACCTAAATTATTTAGGGTGAAATGAGTTTAGGAATTTATAGCCAAACCTAAATATTTTTTTTTTTTGGTAAATATCCAGATACGCTACTACAGAACACCGATCACTCTAATTTGTTTGGGGGGAGATGTGATGTTGCGGCGCGCGCGCGCCAACATCACATCCGCTCCCCCCCCCCCGCCCGTGCCCCCAATGTACAAAGTAAAATCTTCGGAAAATGTTAAATGGTGTTCTAATTGGTAAATGTCGGTGCGTTACTTACGGAAAATTTGAAAATTCGATGTTCCAGGTAAAAAAAAAAAAACAGATAAATTACCCCCCCTACTCCAACTTGGTGTGCTTTCCTTTTCTTATTTTATTTCTTTTTCAGCTAATTTTAAATTTTCCACCCAAAAAGCGCTATAATGTATTTTTGAAAATTAGAAAATTCTATGTCCTGGAAAAAAAAATCCCCTCCAACATAGTTTGCTTGGTGAAGCCGTCGTTTATGTTACAGCGTGCATGCGCGTAGCATAAATGGATGCTGCAAAATGGTGGAAAGAAGTTCGTGGGTTCAGGGGTAAATACCATGCAAACAGTAAATTTGCCCCAAGTTTGACTATCAGATTCGTTGTCAGCGACCTCAATTACGTATAAAAAACAAATTAGAGTGGTCGGTGTTCTGTAGTAGCGTATCTGGATATTTACCTTTTTTTTTCCTTGCTTAAAAAAAATAGCATTAATACAGTAAGTTAGGTAAACTGACTTTTTCGTTTAAAAATGGAATTATTTCCCTTTCGTTATTAACTTAAAAAAAATTTTTTTTTTTTTTAATAAATATTTTGTGTTTTATATACATAGAGTACAATTGTTGAATGTTACTATTTTGATTATATTCGTTTGGGGGGCACAATTTAAAAATTAAGAAAGATTAAAATGAAGCAAAAGTTAAGTTTCCGTTCCATTTTTACAACAACCGTAAAACAGTGCATACTCAGCAAGTTTTATCGTAATTTATAATCATATTGAAACACTAAATCAACATTTTATTTATTTTTTTGCATAATTAATGATGGAAGTATTTTTCTGTTTATTTTCTTAACATCTGTTAAAAAAATAATTTGTACATTCTCTTGAAAAAAGAATCACACTTTTCTCTACTTTCACATGTGTTCCATTTTAACAAACTGAGCCACAGCAACGCGTGGCCGGGTACAGCTAGTTTTTTTTTTATATAATATTGGCCAATAAATGAAAAAAAAAATTAAAAACAGGAACATAGAAAAATGGTAAAAATGATACAAACGTTCAGGATAGAAATGTACGGATGCACGTCTGGGAAAAAAGAAATCAGCACTCCTCCCTTCTTTTAATTACATGACATTCTTAGACAGCCTTTCGATTTTAGGCTTCCATATAATCCATGTTTACAAAACTACCGTTTGTTGCGCTTTTGCGAACGGCAAAATCACTCGGTTTTATAGCTAATTAAGCTATTTTTTGTACAAACAAGGTGTTTTTTCATTTAATTCAATATCTTAGGACTTTACTAATTATCTTTGAAATAGACCCAGAAAACTAATATTTATCTTTTAAAAGATTTTTGCAATGAATTTATTTAAATTCAAAATGTAGCTGAAAACTCGCCGTGAAAACATTTTTCATAACGTAGTTTTTTCGAATTTAGGAAAACTGGTCCCCGGAAAACTCGACGCCGGAAAACTCGACCCCTTTTGCTAGGTAGAAAAACTGGTCCCTTATTGAATAAATATCGATTGAACACATTTTAGTACCATTCTTGAAGAAGATATTGTCTTTAAAAGAGAATACACATCCCATAATATTAAAAAAAAAAATTATACTTGTTTACTGTTGTTTTAAAAAAAAATTAAATTAATTTTTCTAAGTTGTCATTTTCTACCTAGCTTTGAAAGTTTTTGGTCTTTCAACTTATTTTAAAGTTAAAAAAAAAGTAATCTCGAGTGTTACTTATGAACAAAAAAAATGTCCGACATAAAACGATCACGTCTTAGGAGGATAATTGCTCAAAAATAGAAAATTAAAGAAAATATTAAGGCAGATATAGTTTTAAAACGAGACCCCCTCCAAAAGAAAATAAATTTGTATATTTTTAGGTAATAATGCACATCCCATAATATTTTTTTAAATATTTTCACATGCTTATTGTTTAAAAAAAATAAAATTGATTTTTCTAAGTTTTCGTTTTCTACCTAGCTTTATAAGTTTTTGGTGTTTAAACTTTTTTAAAGAGTTTATTTAGTTAAAAAGAAATAACAAGTAATGTCGCACTCGACATTACTTAGTAAATAATTTTTAACAAAAAATGTCAGAAAATTAAAGAAAATACTGAGGTAGATATAGTTTTACAACGAGCCTCCCCCACCTCCAAAAGAAAATAAATTTGTATATTTTTAAGTACTGCACAAGTACCCTCGAAATGACTTTTAAACGATACCCTCCCCATGTTAAGAATGGCTTTCGAAATTTGTTGATTTCGGATGAAAAAAAAAATGGCGATTTTATTACAGTTATATCGGGCCTCGGTAATCGCTAGAAAATCGAAAATTAAACAAAATACTGGTAAAAACATATTCAATAAATGTCATTAAGCGTGTGAAAATATAATGTTCTGCCTTTCGGACTCTGATATTATTGGAATAATACATGCCACTATTCATGGACTTCTGTCTTTAAATTTATTGCAATCAATCAAATTTATTGTCGATGGATTATTGGCATTAAACTTTTATAATTATGCACCTTATTGCCAATTTTACCGCACCACTTAAATTGATTCTTCAATTATTTGCATTGATATTATGTTTTTTTTTTTAGTTTTCAGTTTTGTATTTTTTTTCTTGAAAAATTTCTTTCAAACAGTACAATGTTCTGCTATTTTTCAAATTTCCAAATGGATGCTAACCGGTGATTTGTGACTTTATTAGTTTTCCTATAATAAGAAGTGCTTATATTTGAAAATGCATGGATTAAGAGCCAGTCTTTATTTCCCTTCCTTGAATACTTGATGATTTAATAAAGTTTGTAAATTTTCGTTTTAATTATTACAACATTTCTTATATATATATATATATATATATATATATATATATATATATGCATATATACCCACGCACACACACAGACATATGTTTACACATACATTTTTTTTAATTATTTCCATTAACAATAGTAGCGTTTTGTTCAAATTCATATTTGA
The DNA here is from genome assembly GCF_053919585.1 of Euprymna scolopes. Classification (NCBI taxonomy): domain Eukaryota; kingdom Metazoa; phylum Mollusca; class Cephalopoda; order Sepiida; family Sepiolidae; genus Euprymna; species Euprymna scolopes. The sequence goes on from NC_136493.1 coordinate 99,122,395, forward strand.
GCGAGTTTTGTTCCATTGCATGCATTAAATCGCGACTTTTAATTTTTAACGGGACATACAGACACACACACATAAATATATATATTACTTTTAATTTTTAACGGGACATACAGACACAGACACATAAATATATATTACTTTTAATTTTTAACGGGACATACAGACACACACAAATATATATTACTTTTAATTTTTAACGCACATACAGACACACACACATAAATATCTATTACTTTTAATTTTAAACGGGACATACAGACACACACACATAAATATCTATTACTTTTAATTTTTAACGGACATACAGACACACACACATAAATATATATTACTTTTAATTTTTAACGGGACATACAGACACACACACATATAAATATATATTACTTTTAATTTTTAACGGGACATACAGATACACACACATATAAATATCTATTACCTTTAACGTTTAACGAGACATACAGACACACACACATAAATATATATTACATTTAATTTTTAACGCGACATACAGACACACACATATAAATATCTATTACTTTTAATTTTTAACGGGACATACAGACACACACACATATAAATATCTATTACTTTATATTTTTAACGGACATACAGACACACACACATAAATATCTGTTACTTTTAATATTTAACGGGACATACAGACACACACTCATATAAATATATATTACGTGCATAAAAGTTATCCATGGACACGCATGTTTTTAGCTATCAGCCGTTGTCGGCATGGCTAACGTTTTTGGCAAGGTTCGAACCCATGTCGATGTAATCAGCAATCTGGTGTTTTATTACTGATCTACGAAGCCTTATCGTATATATAAAATCTGTGTTATTAATTTTTTTAGCGATATTTTGAAACATTTTTTTATTTTGTGTTTAATTTCGTTACCTTAGAAATGAGGGAGTTACCTGCTCTTTGATTTTGCATATAAATTTGCCGCCTATTTATTGACAGAACGTATTTATTTAAAAAAAAAATTCTATTTTCTTAAATATATAAATATTTTAAAATAATTTTACGAAAATCGTCTAAATATTTCCTTAATCTTCTTACAATTTTCAATTCAACTAACTATACATGTGATTTTTGTTATTAACTGTGATTTTATAATTATATTAACAAATTATAATGTATTTTCTCCTATAAAATGTTTTATTTTTGTGTTATTATTATCATCATCATTATATATTGTTAATATTATTATATTACTATTAACATTAAGATTATAACATTTTTATTATATTATTATCCTTATTATTGTCCTCATTATTATTATTAACATTATTATTATTACAATAATAATAATTATTATTATTATTAGCATTAACATTATTATCATAATTATTATTATAATCATTAGCATTAACATTATTATCATAATTATTATTATAATCATTATTATTACTATTCTCTTGTTCTTATATTTTATTTCCATGTCAGTATAATACTATTTAAAGCTGTTTTACAGACGTAATTTGAAATTCTTAAATACACTTCTATTAGTAGAATTTTGCTAAGCATACATTCAACAGAACTAGGACTATTTTTAATATTTTATAAAACGTCGTTAGATGTTCTATATATATATATATATATATATATATATATATATATATAAGAACAGATACTTAATAAAACATGTTAAAAACACTTTGAAAAAGAATTAAAAACATTTAATTTTAAAAAAGAAGCACAAAATAAGTGGATAGTCCATAATCCGTGGAGTTTCGAAAAAATAAATCAGCCTTGACAACCGTATTTTAAAATTTCTCCATTTCTTCTCTCTACGCAAAATTTATCTTTCTTTTAATAATATTATTTGAACTCATTCCCTTTTTCCTTGTACCCATTTGTGAATTATTCCACGGAATTCTGCCTTTTAGATTACTTTGAACAATCTTCCATCAACACGATTTCTTTGGCTTTTACTTGTGGAAATGGAAATTTAATCAACGTTTTTGGATTTTACTGTTATTGAATATTTTACCCTTCAGACTATTCATTCACGGGAAATCACCTTTTTCTTCCCCATATTCCCTCTAAGCTTTCTGTTGTCTTTAACAATATATATATATATATATATATATATATATTACACCAAACCTCAAAGGAAAAAAAAAAGGAAAAGAAAACAATTACAATTGCTCCTTACGATAATCAGATGCACCAATAAAGCGCTTGAGAAAAACCTGGCCGAACAACAACATTTGGGCGCCATTCTCTATAATATGCTCGCTGAAATTAAAAATTTCGGCAAATCGAAAAGATATCCAGAAAGATCAGGAAAAGGAATAACTCTGTTGTGTTCAATCAGACGTCTCTCTCTCTCTCTCTCTATATATATATATATATATATATATATATATATATATATATTTATTTTGTCAGGTCATGTCATATGCTACTGGTACCATGTAATCCAGTACTACCTGCTTCATGGCCGGGTTACCGGCGACTAAACTGGTTCCCCCACCAGACTTGTTTGGTAAGGGGTGTGGCTAGTCTCCCTGAAGGATTAAAAAAAGACCTTCCAAAGGGCGAATGAACTCTTTTTCAGGGTGAACGGCCAACTAGAACCGTGTGTGTTTGTGTGTATGTATGTGTGTGTTCGGGTGGAGAGGGCTCCCGTAAGCCGTCGTGAAGGCAACCTTTCTAGGAGAAGCAAATCTCTAATTAAAAAAAAAAAACTATAAAGCGGGAGACCAGTACCCGCATTAAGCTGGTCTGCAGTTTAACTTGTTGCTGGCTATCTTGCAGTTGCTTGTTGCTGGATCTCAACATTTTGAACAGAGAGAGAGAGAGAGAGAGAGAGAGAGAGAGAGAGAGAGAGAGAGAGAGAGAGAGAGAGAGAGAGAGAGAGAGAGAGAGAGAGAGACTTAGCTGTCGTACAAAGCTAAGACTCTGTAACATCATCTTTGTATAGATACTCCCTCAGGCATCTGTCTATTAAAATGGTCCTGTGGTGATAGAAGTCATTTTTGGGCTCATGGACTTTAAGTGTCTGAGGAGTGGCACTCGTCTGACAAGACGTTGCAATCATCATATATAAATATATATATATATATATATATATATATATATATATATATATACACATGTTTTTCACTCTTTGTGTATACCAATCCCTTTTGTTTAAAAGTTCCATGTTTGTAAAATATAACAACAGAGTATACATACATATATATACATACATTATATATATACATGATTAATAACAATAATTATAAGCTCATACTTCGTTCTGCTTAGCAAGTTATTTAAGGAACACATTGATTCGTGTTCTCAAATCACTTATCTGTCATGGATTTTACTATTTTGATGTTTAATCCTAGCGACAATTTTCCTTTTGATTAGGGATAGAATATATAGATTGTGGGAGGAGCTGGTTCTTTACAGTTGAAGAATTCTTACTATCATTAACTACTGTATTTTAGTTGATAAACCATCGTTCATCGGCCGATTCTGGCTCTGGATTTTATATCGGGCACGTTTCGGTTAAATAATTGACATATGTGTCGTTTTCTTTTTAAATTGAACGTTATTTTGAATAGTTATGTTTTACTGTTAGTTGAATAGGAAGATTTAACGACCATTGAAAACCGTTTATTGATTTAACGGCCATTAAAAACCATTTTATTGAATACCGTAATAATTAAATTTAACTTTTAAAATTATTTTAAATGCAATCAATTTATTATAGCTTTGGCCAACCGCTGCGTTTGTTTCAAATAAATGGAATCTTAAAACTGAAAATGAATTTACATTACTATTCATAATTTAACGTAACTGACTAAAAGTTATTCCTTAAAATTAATTAATTTTATAAATGTAAACTTGAACTTTTCATGAACGACTTCAAACGTAAAAAAATCATCAATGATTTTTAAAGAACACAAATAAATTATGTTTATTATCGTTTTTTTTTTCACTTAAAGCTTTATTATCGGATTTTTAAGCAAACATAAGCAAATTCGAATTTCGTCGAATAGATAACTATGTTTATGAAATTTCATCGTAAAATTTCTGTTTACCTACAAGAAACACTGGCTATCTTCGATAATTACACACTCCTCTTTTTTATTGAGTGTTTATTTCCCTTCTTCTCAAAGCAAATAATCTAATATAGTGCAGATTAATTTATGACACTTCGGCGCCATTTTGTTTCGTAAATTTTACTAAACTGTCGCCAGGTGGCGCGTCTCGGTCAAAGTTACAGTGACAATTTTACTTAAAAAATGTTTCGGAAAAAAATCTAATGTTGCTTTAATCCGAAAAAATGTTCCAATTAAATTATTAAATTGTTCGAAAAAAAAAAAAAAAAAAAAAAAAAAAATTGAACCTTACTTTAATTCAAAAAATGTTTTTGTGGAAAAAGTTCAATTAAAAAATGTTTTATTAAAATGATATTTTCTTGCGCAGACTTTTCAATAATTTTTTTTAAAGTTATATAGTTTTTATACACCATGTTATTTGACCAAGAAGAAATTGAAGCTATCGCCCCCTAACAATGGCGCCGTCCGTATAATGCAGAAGCGCTTAATTTATATTTCGGTTAATTAATCACTAGTTTTGCTTTTCGTTCATTTTCAGTCACATTTTTTTTGTATTTATCAAATAAGCCATGGATTGTGAAAATAAAGTTTAAATCATGTTCGTATGATTATTATTTTCTTTTATTGTAATTATATTTCTTAAAAGAAATGAGAATTGAAAAGTTCATTTTAAATCTTACAATACCATAGTCAATTTGAAAAGAAAAGTACCCAACAAAACAACAACACAAATACGAAACTATTTTAGTTTCGTATTTGTGTTGTAATTTTAATTAAAAATAAAGACTTCTAACTTTCAAAGTAGTGTTACTTATTTTCATAATGTAGTACATTTAGAAGGTTTTATAAAAAAGACACTGCACTATGTTATTAGCAACATTGCCATTTGCCCTTGTAGTCAATGTTTAAACATTGACGCCCAAAATCAAAATGTGTAAACGCGTTTATACGCACATCGTCTACGCATACACTATCCTGAATAAAACAAATAATTATATTTCGACCAATCAGAAAACTTTCTGAATTTATTCGAATTGGTCTTTCTAGGATCCACCTAAACCCTTTAAAGGGGTCAGATGTTCTTCAATAAACCCGTGGAACACAGTTGACCCAAGTCTATGAATCGGTGTGACTAGAAGTCCCACTATAGGAGTTCATCTCTGCAACATCCCCCTCTCTCTCTTTCTCTACACACACACACACACACACACACTTTATTGACTTATTATCGTCTGGCAATCTATATGAACTTTATTTATTGAAATATCTCCTATTCTTCTGATTTAAATATTTTACTAATAAAAGAATATTGACTCTTGAAAACAACTTTCAATGAATTTATGATTAACTTAAGTGAGCAGAGAGATTTATGTATGCATATATATTTTTGTTAAAAAAATTGCCTAATAAACTCCTCTATCAGTTTTTGGTTTAGAAACATGAAACATAATATATAGAATATTCGAACCCACACGAAACTTCATAGTCAGGTTTTAGCTGGGGAAAATCAGTGCTAAAGTGTGAAAAAATTTTTTTTGAAATTTGCCAGGTAAAAGTCCAAGCTCAGTGAATGCGATTCTGTGTTCCATAGCATATATAGTGTAATATAATAGTTCTCCAAACAAAGTTTTCTCAGTTGCCAATTTACCCCTTTTCAAAAGGTAACCATTACAATATTGTTTCATTCGCGATAAAAGTCAACAAAATTATGTCTTTGTTGCATTTTTAGTCACTTACTCATAAGGTCTTTACCTTAAAAACATAGAAAAAACACGATTTTGAACAACTTACATGGTGCATATAACCGACATTCTTCCAAAAGCAAAAAAAAAAAAAAAAAAAAAAAAATGGAAAAGTGGTAACTTGAAAATTATAGATGTACTTAAATATTTAAAGAGGTAATAGATTTTACCGAAATCTTATATGAATTGACATAAACAGTTTTTTATAACAATCCCCATCCCAGGATGAGTTTACGTAATAAATATAGCATTAGTTTACAAGATCAATACGGGGGACGTTAAAAAGTAATGCCTCCTATTCTTTTATTCCACCCAGATGGATCAGAGAGGATTGCAACTTACATTGTTATGATGATTGAACTTATGCAATAATGACCTGGAAGTTTCATCCGTCTGTTGCAGATGTTGATGGAGTAATACTTTAAGAAAGCAACCCCCGTCATGGACGTGCGTCAGAAGCAAAAATGCGTCAGTAAATTCTTTTCTGCAAATAATATTGAATCGATCAACATTCGTTGGCGCCTGTTGAACGTTTACGAAGCCGATGTAAGCAGAGTTAGAACATGGGTCCGTCGATTTCAGAGTGGCGGCAGAGATGTGACTGACAAAGCGCGCTGGAACTTTCATCATAAAAGGCTAGCAAAAGTTCTGACTATGTAGCAAAATAAATTCTTGAACACAAAATGTCAGTCGTTATAATGGTACCACTTTCGGTTTCGTAGCTCTTCAAAGTTTTGTTTTAGTTAAAAATATATTAGACTTTACTTTTGGAACGATCTTCGTATATTTTTTTTTATTTCATTCGAAATTATGATTCGGTTTCTGTGGCAACCTCTAAATTATATTCCCTGAAAAAATAATAATGTAGCCATGCCACGCATCTTGTTGCCTCGAATATACATTCCATAATTCGTAATGATATGTTAAGCTTAGTACGATTTAACCACGCATTATTTATATAAGCGTAGCTTCCCTTATAAATTGATATCAAAATTTGATGTAGTACAATTATTTTCTCTATTAAAACCTTTATATCTAAAAAGTTAGATTTCAATATTAGATTTTATATCTAAAAAGTTAGATTTTAAACTTGCGCGTGTTTTCTTTGGATTTTTGGTTTCTTCTGATCATTCGAGGTCACAGCGAATATCCAGGAAACTTCCCTTCCAATTAATGTTTTCCAGTTTTATAATAAGCAAAAAATTGTCCCTGGTTTAATTTTTAATAAAATCAGAAATATATTTTAATAGTTTATAAAAAATAATTTTTGTGCGAAATGTTCTTTTTCCAATTTTTAAATATAAAATGTAATAAAATACTTCTTTTTAGTTTGAAATGTTTGTTTTCAAAACTTATTTCAAATATAAAACGTTGTAATAAACATCCATTTTTTACTTTGGAATGTTTGTTTTCAAATAATATTTCAAATATATGTTGTAATGAAATTACTTTTTTAGTTTGAAATGTTCGTTTTAACATCATATTTTAAACACAATACGTTGTACTAAAACCCATTTTCTTTTTGTTAGAATTTTTGTTGTCAAATGGTATTTTAAATAAGTACGTTGTAATAAAATCCATTTTCTTTTTATTTGACATTTTTTCAAGTCACATTTTAAATATTTCCATTTTACTTTGAAATATTTGTTTTCAAATTGTATTTTAAATATGATACGTTGTACTAAAATCAATTTTAGTTTTAGTTTGAAATGCTTGTTTCAAATCGTATTTTAAACATCATATGTTGTAAGAAAATCAATTTTCTTAGTTTGAAATGTTTGTTTTCAAATAATATTTTTAATATAAGTTGTGTTAAAATACATTTAACTTTTAGTTTGTACTTTTTGTTTTAAGTCGTATTTTAAACAAAATACGTTGTAATAAAATTCGTGTCCGTTTTTAGTTTGAAAGTTTGTATTTGAAATCTAATATGTTGCAATAAAATACATTTTCTTTTTAGTTTGAAATGTTTGCGTTTGTTATCAAATGGTATTTTAAATATATTATGTTTTAATAAAAATCCATTGTTTTTATTTTGAAATGTTTGCTTTCTAATAGTATTTTTGATATAATATGTTGTAATAAAATACGTTTTCTTGATTGAAATGTTTATTTTCAAATCGTATTTAAATATAAAACGTTGTAATATAGTTCAGTTTCCGTTTAGTTTCAAATGTTTGTTTTTCTTTTTGCTTGCAATATTTCTTTTTAAATCGTATTTTAAATATAATATGCTGTAATAAAATCAATTTTTTAGTGTGAAATATTTTTTTATAAATTGTATTTTAAGTACATTACGTTCTATTAAAATTGATTTTCTTTTTAGTTTGAAATGTTTTTTTTAATCGTGTTTTAAATATATCATACGTTGTAATAATTCCTTTTTTTAGTTTGAAATGCTTGTTTGCAAATCGTATTTTAAATATAATATATAGTAATAAAATTCATTTTCTTTTTAGTTTGAAATCTTTGTTTTTCTTTTTACTTGTAATGTTTCTTTGTAAATCGTATTTTAAATATATGTTGTAATGAAATCCATTTCATGTTTAGCTTAAAATGTTTGTTTTCAAATCGTACTTTTATCATAATATGCTGTGATAAAATACATTCTTAGTTTTAAATGTTTGTTTTTAATCGTATTTTAAATATAATATGTGGCAATAAATTAATTTTCTTTGTAGTTTGAAATGTTTGTTTTCAAATCGTGTTTTAAATATATGTTATAATAAAATCTGTTTTCCTTTTAGTTTGCAATGTTTGTTTTATAGTCCTATTTTAAAAGCATGTCGTAATAAAAATCAATTTTTTACTTTGAAATATTTGTTTTTAATCGCATTTTTAATATAATAGGTCGTAATAACAATAATCTTTTAGTTTGAAATGTTTGTTTTCAAATCGTGTATTTAATATTGTAAAATATAATAATAATAATAATAATAATAATAATAAACCAATGGCCACTGCCAGTGAGAAATCAATGGTAAGAGGCTGTTGCGATGATGCAAATTTATTTGAAAATGCTATCGAAGGAGGAGGAGAGAGCTGGATGTCTGGGAAGACTTGTTGTCACTCAGCTTCCAGAGAACACCACAGGTCTCGAATAAGATCGTTTGTTGACTTGTGTGAAAGCTCCATGTGAGCCAATAATAACATATTTTTCTTTTTACTTGTAATATTTGTTTTCAAGTCATATTTTTAATATAACATGTATTAAAATACATGTGCTTTTTAGTTGGAAATGTTTGTTATTAAATCTTGTTTTTAGTATATGCTGTAATAAAAATACATTTTTTTATTATTTGGAAATATTTTCACAAGCAATTTCTTAACAAAACTAGTTTACACAATAAGTATTCTGTAATTTGATTCGTTTTTTTTTTGTTTATTCAAACTTGCACTTACAATGACAATTTTACATAAAATAAAATACAGAACAAGCTTTATGATGTAGTTCTTGTCATTGAACGAAGTGGCATATTCCAAAAATCGCGTAATTTGATCAAATAAGTTTTTATTCAAATTTTACGTGGAGCTGAATGGAAGAGATGCTGGGTGCCAAGTTTTTTTTTTTTTTGTCAAAATTCAAGGATTACAATTTAATCAGAGTACATCGATTTTGTTTGTATTAAAAAAAAAACTAAATAAAAACTCGTAAATTTTGATTTTCTTAAAAAAAAATAATAATTGATTCATTTTGGGGAATGTAACATCTTCATGCCGTGACAAGTAGGTACATCATAAAGATTTTTCTTTATTTTTGTTTTCCTGAATAAAATACAAGTTTAAATAAGACTCGTTTTGTTTCCATAGTAAAATATTACAAGATCTTCTTTTAGTAAGTGCTTTATAATAAAAAGGTTTTAAAATATTTTTTAATTAAACATTATAGGAAAAAAACACTTCCTAACCAGAATATTCCCGAAAATATTGTCTTTGATTCGCCGCCACCAGAAGAAGTCTTGGAGAATATTTTATTAAAAATCAGGTAATTCGTAAAAACAAGGTAAGTTTGTTTGCTTATTTTAAAACAGGAAAAAAAAGTTGGTAAACGTTAACCAGAAGAGACTTTTCTAAGTCAGGTACTATAAAACCGAAGATTCAGCAGATATTGGAACTAAGGAACTAACATAGGTACAAGTAACTTAAAAATTACAAAAAACTTTTGGTATGGGTGCAAGTTTGGTTGGTCGCATTCCTTATTTTACTCATTAAAATCTATAATGATAGGTTATTAAAAATAAATACGCATGTATAAAGGGAAAATTATAGATCAGATAAAATATATATTGGTATATATAAATTCATTTTACAGTTCAATGAGAAAAAACATAAATGGAGGATGGGGTTTGAATTCTCTTTATAGTTAGGTATTTCGAAGTATATATATATATATATATATATATATATATATATATATATATATATTTATTTATTTATTCTAGGTAGAGAGATATCAAAGAACCAAGAGTAAATTTCAACAACTATGAACAAATATATATATATATATATATATATATATATATATATATATATATATATATATATATAAGGGGGTGGTCACCAACAATGTGTATTTTTTAATATTATTTTATTATTCCGTGTCTTGGTTTTTCATTGAGAATTATGTTTAGATCATTGTATATAATGTTTTTAAATCATTGAAATCGTTTTTAACGCGTTTCAGACGTTCTGTGAATATATATATATATATATATATATATATATATATATAGAAAATAAAAAAATACAAATGAATTTACCAAAATAATCCAAGATGGTAAAACTAAAGTATATTATAAATATTAAAGAAAACCGCGCCGAAATCCGACTGTAAAATGAACCTACTTCGTCTTGACAAGGGACACGGTCATCCAACCAGCTAATAACCCCAAGCCGATGTCTCACAAAAAGGAGTTTTAGATGTAAAAGCTCGATAAAAAGACAAATAGGAGCTAGAGCTTATAATAAACTCCGAAACTCCACTTATTAAGTGTTTCCTTTTCAGATTAAATGTTTTTAACTCTTTTTCAAAGTGTTTTTTAACATGTTTTATTAACTATTTTCTCTCTCTCTCTCTCTCTATATATATATGGGATTAAATGATGTAGAAAGATTCTTTAAATGGGAAATTCTCAAGATGTAATCTATATTACTAGTAGTTCAGCCCGTACTGTTCATAACTTGGCCTATGTGTGAATACCTTTTATATAAAATTTCAAATTTTAGACCAGAAATTATCTGAGTAATTTGGTAGAGACCGCAGAGGTAGTTTTCTTTTAAACTTTGACTCCATTTTGACCCCATTTATTGTTTTGATCTCAAATTCAAATAAAAGTTGGACTCATGTCCAAGTTGACTACATCTAAAATTTCGAGTCTTTAGACTACAAAATTGGCGGAGGAGTTTGTTAGAGTTTGCTAGAGACTACAAAGGTCAAATCCTTCAAACTTTTACCCCGTGGCAGCTCAAATTTTCGACCCAAACCGATTAAAAAGTTTGCCACATCTCTGAATACTCTTTATGTAAAATTTCAACTGCTTAGAGATTGCAAAGGTCGTATATATATATATATATATATATATATATATATATATATATATATATATATATATATATAGGCACCGCCAAAAATTGCCGAAAAAAACAAGTTGTTGTTTTTTTAAAACGAAATTACATTTATTAAAATCCATTATTTCTGAGTAACTTTTTTTTTTCCAGAAAGATAAAACCCTGAATTTTATCATATAGAAAACAGAATAATGTACAACTTTTTCTACTATTTTTAATTAAATTTTAAATGTTAAATTTTCCCAAAAAGTTAAAAATTGACATTTTTTGTCTTGCACAAAAAAACGTGCATAAATATTTAAAAAAAAAAAAGAAAAAAGGTTTTTGAACTAATTAATTTATTTATTTGTTGTCTAACTAAGATTTAGGATGATTTTCTATGAGAATATGCAAAAATATTATAATTACCTGGATTTCAAATAATTCCACGTATTCATATAGGCAACCAGTTACTTTGCGTCGATCTAGAGTCTAGATCGACAATGTTTACGTTTGTGTTTAATAAAAAGCAAATTATGGAAGACCAAACAGGCCAAAAAACTTATTTTTCAGTGACGAAAATTTCAATGTATTATTAACGCTGAGGCTGGCCAGTACCAGATGGGTGACCATTTGTATGAGTTTGGTTTTTAATGTGTATGTGTGTGGGGGCCAGGCTCCCCAAAATGGGGGGGATTTAAAGCAGAATAAAAAAAATTATTTCAGCGCGTTTGGTCCACCGTAGTCGAAAGGCGGCAAACGTTTTCAAACGGGATCGAAAAAATGATGCTATTTTTAACACAAAGGGCACAATATTTATCGAATTTTTTTTTGTATCGATTCTTCAAAGCATGCCCTGTTTAATAATGGTCATGCATTATTCGGCTCGCTAAAAAAAATTGTTAATTTATTTATCAAAGATTTTAAAATGGCTTTTTTCGTATAAATATTTAAAAAAAATCTTTTTTTGTTTTGCTTAACTTAAATTAATTATTTTACTTAACATATTCACCGAATTTCACACTTCAAAACTCAAAAGCGGGATAATTAAACACAATCGAAGTCCTGATATTCAGACGTCAAAATAAGGTATGCAAACAATTTTTTTTAAAAATCTATAATTCTGTCCCTTACAACAACACAATATGTTGTGTTCAGTTTCAGATGATTGTTTTAAGCATATTTGTACCCCCTAAAACAAGGGGAGGGTGTAAGCCACATATATATGTATATATATATATATATATATATATATATATATATATAAATATTTTTTATGAAAAATAAGTACACTGTTATAAAGTTCATTCTTCTCTTAATAATTGCTGAAAATTTCGTATTGATCGGATAATTATCTGATTTTTGGTAGATTAAAAAAAAAATCTACCAAAAATCAGATAATTATCCGATCAATACGAAATTTTCAGCGATTATTAAGAGAAGAATGAACTTTATAACAGTGTACTTATTTTTTATAAACGATATTTATATATATATATATTTTTTTTTTTGCTTACAACCCCCCTTGTTTTGAAGGGGTACAAATATGCTTAAAACAATCATCTGAAACTGAACACAACATATTGTGTTGTTGTAAGGGACAGAATTATAGAGTAAAAAAAATTGTTTGCATGCCTTATTTTGACGTCTGAATATCAGAACTTCGATTGTGTTTAATTATGCCGCTTTTGAGTTTTGAAGTGTGTAACTCAGTGAATATGTTAAGTAAAATAATTAATTTAAGTTAAGCAAGAAATGTTTTTAATATTTATACGAAAAAAGCCATTTTAAAATCTTTGATAAATAAATTAACAATTTTTTTTAGCGAGCCGAATAATGCATGACCATTATTAAACAGAACATGCTTTGAATAATCGATACAAAAAAAAATTCGATAAATATTGTGTCCTTCGTGTTAAAAATAGCATCATTTTTTCGATCCCGTTTGAAAACGTTTGCCACCTTTCGACTACGGTGGACCAAACGCGCTGAAATATTTTTTTTTTATTCTGCTTTAAATTGCCCCTTCCCCCATTTTGGGGAGCCTGGCCCCCACACACATACACATTAAAAACCAAACTCATACAAATGGTCACCCATCTGGTACTGGCCAGCCTCAGCGTTAATAATACATTGAAATTTTCGTCACTGAAAAATAAGTTTTTTGGCCTGTTTGGTCTTCCATAATTTGCTTTTTATTAAACACAAACGTAAACATTGTCGATCTAGACTCTAGATCGACGCGAAGTAACTGGTTGCCTATATGAATACGTGGAATTATTTGAAATCCAGGTACTTATATTATAATATTTTTGCATATTCTCATAGAAAATCATCCTAAATCTTAGTTAGACAACAAACAAATAAATTTTTCAAAAACCTTTTTTTTTTTTTTTTTAAATATTTATGTACTTTTTTTTGTGCAAGACAAAAATGTCAATTGTTAACTTTTTGGGAAAATTTAACATTTAAAATTTAATTAAAAATAGTAGAAAAAGTTTTACATTATTCTGTTTCCTATATGATAAAATTCAGGGTTTTATCTTTCTGGAAAAAAAAAAGTTACTCAGAAATAATGGATTTTAATAAATGTAATTTCGTTTTAAAAAACAACAACAACAACAACTTGTTTTTTCGGCCATTTTTGGCGGTGCCTAATATATATATATATATATATATATATATATGATGATGATTGCAACGTCTTGTCAGACGAGTGCCACTCCTCAGACACTTAAAGTCCATGAGCCCAAAAATGACTTCCATCGCCATACTATATTTCTATGACACCTGAGGATTGTTTGAGGAAGAATTGAAAACGTTCATGTTACATATGAAACATACATTAAGTGTTTTTGATTCTAACACAAAAAGAACATTAGAAAAATACAAAAACAGGTATAATTAAGCAGAAATTATTTTGAATAATGTTTGTCTAAATAAAAGAAGACTATAACCTGAAGTCCTACCTAACTAATATTCCTGGTGAACAAAGTGCAAAAGAAATCCAGACAATTGCACGTAAGGGAACAGCGAGGATACTAAAAAGAGCTATCGGTTGGTTTCAATGAAAAGCAGGGCAATGTTGGCAGCTGGTTTGGCTGTCCCATACCCAGCATTACAATCTTCAAAGAAAGAAAATGAAAGAAACAAAAACGAAAACCAAAAAAAAAAAAAAAAATAATACATATATTGGAAAAGTTTCGCAAAATAATCCAAAGTCACGTAAATATATAATTTGCTTACCCCCCTTTTTTGTAATATTTTAAAGATTTGTTGTCTTCAACATGGATTTTATATCAATTCAGTCGAAGAGTATTTTTAACACCATTATTACATTAATATACATAAACTTAGATAAAATGTAAAAAGAAAACACTCAACAGTACATGGAATATATATATATATATATATATATATATATATATATATATATATATATATAGTGCAAACAAAAAAAAAAGACGTACCGAATTTTGCATGGCAAATGACTGGTTTCGATGCTCGGCGTGTCTGAAAGTTCGTGCCAGAGTAACCGTCCAGCTCTTTCCCGAAAGCGTCGTAAAAAGTCGTTTCATAAATCACGGGGCCATCGTCTGTTTGTCGCCGTTCGTCTGCTGCCGCGTTGACGACTCGATTCTCATCACATCTCGATGCGCTGACAAAAACACTGACCGAAATCAAATCTCCTTGGTCGCCAGTTCAATTCGTCGCAGTCTTGACGGTCCCGGCGACTCGCTAGAAGATTTAGCAGCACCGGTGCGGTGCGCCGCGGTGCGCGCTAATAGCATTCAACATTTTTTTTTTTTTTTTTTGACTCGGATCTGTTTTAAAGCTAAACGAATGCTGATGAGAAAAATTTGAAAATGAAGAAACTAATAATAATAATAATAAAAACAAACCAAAAAGTTTATCTTACCAAAAGTACTTTAATCCCGAAAGAAAAGAAAAGAAAAAAAAAAAATGCCCCAATAAAACAAACAAAAAATGGCGACCGCTAAAATGATCCGTCTTTTAAAATTGAGACATTCGTTTCGTTAATCATTTAGTCCAATTACATATTTCGAGTGAACCTTTTAAATAACATAGTGAACATTTTAAATGAGCATACTATAAAGTTTAAAAGGCACGTAAAACAGTGTAGGGGACTAGGATATATATATACCCCAATCCCGTTACAAGAGAATAATGAAACGAATGAGGAATTGAAGGAAACAAAGGCTCGGTTAATGGATAAGATAAACGTTGTTTATTTGCTATTGAAAGAAATGAACGTTTTAGTTACAATATGTCCGCGCGTATGTGGCCAATGTTCGTTGCAGGACTGGTGTTGTTGCAAGAAAGGAAATGTATTTTCATCTCAAGTTCGGGTCACTATTGTTTGTTCGCGCGTGGGAAGAGAAATAATTGTTGTAGGAAAATTGAGAATAGTAGTCCAGCGTGTGTATGCATTGATAAGGAATTCTTCTGTGGGGGTAGTATAATTAAACAAAGCGTACTTATCTTTTCAGACGACGGGGGTGGTAAGTGGCGACCAGTCGTGCTACTTCGGTGATATGTATCAGGCTTTTAACTGGAGAGCGACGACTACATTTATCACCCTAGCGGCGCGGCGTTTTTGCCTCCTGTGTTTTTCTTCTTTTTCTTCTTTGGTTTGTGTAAGATAGGCATTGTTAGAATTGAAGGCGTCTCGGCTCATAACGTGAGAGCGGAGTTGGCTTCAGTTCACTGGTGCCTTATTTCTTCTTCTTCTTCTTCATCTCTTTAGGTCGGGTGGAAGAATGTCTGTGCGTTCACTGACGCAGCTGGGCGAATCTCCTTTTCTTTTCTTTTTCTTCTTCATTTCTTTAGGTCGGGTGGAAGACTGTCCGTGCGTTCACTGACGCAGCTAGGCGAATCTCCCTTTTCTTTCTTTCTGGTCCCCTCCTTTTATAGTCGTAAACCGGCTTCCAGCGGCTGTGATAATTTAGGCCTTTATTTTCGGCGGGAGCTCTGCCATTGGTTCATAATTCTTTTTATGGTTTCTTATTTTTCTTTTTCCAAACGGAAGCGATGCGTGGAGCCATGTGCAAACGACGATTTTTTATTTTATCTCTTATGCTGGAGACGTTAGCATCCGGTTGGCATGTTCCCACACACATCGCCACCCGAAATAGCGGAGCTATTCCGAGAGTGCCCGAGAGGATTTTGGTGGATTGGTTGGTTGGTTGGTTGGTTGGGTTGGTTTGTTGGTTGGTTCGTTGGTTTGTTGGTTGGTTGGTTGGTTGGTTCGTTGGTTGGTTGGTTTGGTTTGTTGGTTGGTTCGTTGGTTTGTTGGTTGGTTCGTTGGTTTGTTGGTGGGTTGGTTGGTTCGCCATTTATGGCTCAGAGGTTTTTTTTTTTTTTTTTTTTTTTTTTTTTTTTTTTTTTTTTTGAGGTTGAGGAGTTTTTTTTTGTTTTTTGTTTTTTTGGATAGTTTTATTTAGAAGAGGTGAAGTGTTCCTAGGATGTTTGTAGGTGTGTATGCATGCTTCGTTCAACCTCATCCATTTCATTTAAATAAAGGGGCGGGGTCACCATATTTGTAGGAGACTAGGATATATATAAATACCCCAATCCCGTTACAAGAGAATAATGAAACGAATGAGGTATTGAAGGAAACAAAGGCTCGGTTAATGGATAAGATAAACGTTGTTTATTTGCTATTGAAAGAAATGAACGTTTTAGTTACAATATGTCCGCGCGTATGTGGCCAATGTTCGTTGCAGGACTGGTGTTGTTGCAAGAAAGGAAATGTATTTTCATCTCAAGTTCGGGTCACTATTGTTTGTTCGCGCGTGGGAAGAGAAATAATTGTTGTAGGAAAATTGAGAATAGTAGTCCAGCGTGTGTATGCATTGATAAGGAATTCTTCTGTGGGGGTAGTATAATTAAACAAAGCGTACTTATCTTTTCAGACGACGGGGGTGGTAAGTGGCGACCAGTCGTGCTACTTCGGTGATATGTATCAGGCTTTTAACTGGAGAGCGACGACTACATTTATCACCCTAGCGGCGCGGCGTTTTTGCCTCCTGTGTTTTTCTTCTTTTTCTTCTTTGGTTTGTGTAAGATAGGCATTGTTAGAATTGAAGGCGTCTCGGCTCATAACGTGAGAGCGGAGTTGGCTTCAGTTCACTGGTGCCTTATTTCTTCTTCTTCTTCTTCATCTCTTTAGGTCGGGTGGAAGAATGTCTGTGCGTTCACTGACGCAGCTGGGCGAATCTCCTTTTCTTTTCTTTTTCTTCTTCATTTCTTTAGGTCGGGTGGAAGACTGTCCGTGCGTTCACTGACGCAGCTAGGCGAATCTCCCTTTTCTTTCTTTCTGGTCCCCTCCTTTTATAGTCGTAAACCGGCTTCCAGCGGCTGTGATAATTTAGGCCTTTATTTTCGGCGGGAGCTCTGCCATTGGTTCATAATTCTTTTTATGGTTTCTTATTTTTCTTTTTCCAAACGGAAGCGATGCGTGGAGCCATGTGCAAACGACGGTTTTTTATTTTATCTCTTATGCTGGAGACGTTAGCATCCGGTTGGCATGTTCCCACAACAGACACTGAATGCTAATCTTATAACGATAATAAAAAATGTCATCCGTTGGACCACCCATTGAGCTCGAGTTAGTTGATTTTAATCCAAACAAGTTAAAATATAATAAAGTGGAAAAATCCACAAATTAGTATTTATCTTCACTTTTTCTCCCGCCATGTTTATCTTTTCCAGCAGTGTTTTCTTTTCCAGCTATGAATTAAATAATACTAATACCTGTGGTGATATTTCTTATATATATATATTATATTTCTCTTAGTTTTCTTGTCTCTCTGTCCGTTTAACTTTTTTCTCCGAAACTACCGCCACCGATCCTGCTGAAACTTTGTATGGATCTTCTTTATGATAACGTCATGGTATCGTTTCGATTAACAGTTATGGACTAACATTTAATGCAAAAATGAGCGCAAATTCAGCCTTATTTAACCTTCATTCTAAAGCATCAAGTCCACGGCAATTACTTTTGCCGAGTTTTGACGGACTAAAAAGTCTGGTTGTTTAGAATAGGCTATTTCAATTTTATGACCTTTTACAACAAAGAGAGAGAGAGAGAGAGAGAGAGAGAGAGAGAGAGAGAGAGAGAGAGAGAGAGTAAAATTAAGCAATAAAGATGACAAAAGATTATAGTGGAGGAGGGGGATAAACTTCACCGTTTGTTCATTTTCACCAGGATTTGACCTCCCCTGGGGACTTGTGGGAGGTGGCAAATGCTGAACTTAGTCATTTATTTATACCTCGTTCACTATGCACTCACGGGAGACCATGCATGCTTCACTTGTTTTTCCTGGTATCGTTTTATTTTGTTTACGTTAGCTAGAGATTTCCGGTTTCCTCTTACATTTACGAAATCTGAAAGCAGCCGAGAAAAATTTATTCCCTTTTCTATGTAAACACTTCAGCCACCTGTCGTTAATATTATTAAATCAAAGTATTTTGTATTTCAATTAAACTGAGTTAAAGTTCTGAATATCTTCCTAACATCAATTACGTTTTTTTTTTAATTAAATATTTTATATTAGAGTATATTAGTATTAACATTTTATTTTGTGTCAGCTATATTACATCTTGTATCCATCCTCCAGCCACTACTATTTATTAAAGCGATACATACTATTTCTATGTTCGAAATATTATTTTAGTTTCAATTTTAATTCTTACTAGCAAGGCCACCCGGCGTTGCTCGGGACCATATAAGAAAAATTTTGAACATACCTCTTATTCTTAGGATAGCGGATTTTTTTTTTTTACACAGTGATCACCACTTATTAAGGCCCGGAAGCCACTCAGGGATAAGGGTTATTGCAAGTACATTACGTTAGTGTGGAGATTTTATGAAGTGTTTACTTAAGGGGGCGGTTCATTAGGAATTTGTTAACGTTGGACTCGAAGACATCCGAGTTGTAGTCCGGTGGGAAGCAGGCAGACGGAACAGAGTTCCATAGGCGCGCAGTTCCAAGAAATTTGATGTCTATGTATCATTTGCCATCTTGAGAAAAAGAATATTTTACCTATTCTAGGACGGGTATTATACGTATGAGATAATTGTACCTTCCCTAGGACAGGAAATTTACAGCACGTATATGGAAAAAACTATCTTACACACATATTTAAAATAATTTACTTTAAGTTTCTGTTGTGCAAACTTTTCTGTATGTTACAGGTAAGAGTTTGTTTTTACATCAGAGTGTTATATTGTATTGTATGTATTGTATTGTATGTATTGCATTGCATTGTATTGTATTGTATGTATTGTATTGTATCATATGTATTGTATTGCATTGTATTGTATCGTATTTATTGTATTGTATTGCATTGTATTGTATTGTATCTATTGTATGTATTGTATTGTATTTTATGTATTGTATTGAATGTATTGAATTGCATTGTATTGTATTGTATTGTATGTATTGTATTGTATTGTATGTATTGTACTGTATGTATTGTATTGTATGTATTGCATTGTATTGTATTGCATTGTATTGCATTGTATTACATTGTATGTATTGTATTGTATGCATTGTATCGTATGTATTGTATTGTATGTATTTTATTGTATGTATTGTATTGCATTGTATTGTATTGTATTTATTGTATTGTATTATATTGTATTGTATGTATTGTATTGTATGTATTTTATGTATTGTATTGTATGTATTGTATTGCATTGTATTGTATGTATTGTATTGTATTGTATGTATTGCATTGCATTGTATTGTATCTATTGTATTGCATGTATTGTATTGTATGTATTGTATGTATTGTATTGTATTGTATGTATTGAATTGTATTGTATGTATTGTATGTATTGCATTGCATTGTATCTATTGTATTGCATGTATTGTATTGTATGTATTGTATTGTATTGTAGTGTATATATTGTATTGCATTGTATGCATTGTATTTTATGCATTGTATTGTATGTAATGTATTGCATCGTATTGCATTGTATTGTATTGCATTGTATTGTATTGCATTGTATTGTATTGTATTGTATTGTATTTATGCATTGTATTTTATGTATTGTATTTGATAACGCTATGCCACATTATATATTATATATATTTATATATTATATGTATATATTAAATATTATATATTATGTTATAAATATTATATATATTATATATATATAATACACATATTATATATAATATGTATTATATATAATACATATATTATATATATAATATATATTATATTTATTATATATAATATATATATTATATATATTACATATATTATATATGTATTATATATATTATATATCATACATATATTACATATATTATATTCAACAAACAAATCAAAAACAAAAAAAACAGTATTCGTAATTAAAGAATGGAGATTAATTGACAATGTTTTTAGATCAATAAACTTAAAAAATCCTAGCTTAATAAATAATATTCTTGTTCTGAACGACTAATTCAAAAAACCAAAAACATAGGTGGACCTCCACTTTGATTGGAGTAAAACGTACATGGAGCTAAATAATATATTTATAAATAGAATACTTATTAATAGGATATGTATTAGATAAATATTTAAGGACTTAATTCTTGAATTGATATTTTTGAATTAAAGCCATATATAACCTAAGAAAATTATGGCTGGATGGCAAACGTAGATTAAAGTTTTGGTAATAAAATCAGTATCACGATTAAAATAGGCATTATAAAATTATAATTTGAATAGGTTACCTCAGATTTGATTGGTTTGTTTAATTAATAAATACATCTTAAATGCATATTAGGAATTTGCTAAACTTAGAACTCTGCAAAACTAAAATATCGAACGTATTGAGTTACCTCCCTTTCAACGTTATGAATGCATATTAGGAGAGAGTAATGTTAAACTTTTTTCCTTTTTGAAATTACACAAATAGTTTAGCCGATATTTGTGTAAATAAACAAAGAAGATTCCAGATACAAAACTAACATAGAATCGAAAAATATGGCTAAAGATTAGTTGATTAGTTGATTTAAATTTAATCAAGAAATAAAGAAATTTAATTTAAGAAATTAATGAATAGTATTAGTAAAACATACTCAGTGAACATAGGTAATTACTGATAATTTGATTGAAAATGTTTTTAAATAGAGATACGAAAATAGGTAAATATATAAATCTTTAAAAAAACTTTGAAAGGATGAGATGTAGGTAAACTATTTTCTCATGCGTTTTCTTGATGAGGTAAATGGATTCCATATTGTTCATTGTTAAAGTGTTTTTTATTCAATAGGTCTGACAAAATTTCAAACGACATAAGGTTTGAATTTGCCCGAATAGTCTTGAAACAATTGGAACTAACGACGAAATACACTATTTGTTGCTATCAATCTATTCCTTGATGTTTTGATTTGGTTAAAACAATGTAAAACAATTAAAAAATATGATAATTTTTTAGCTTACAGTTTACGTCATCACATTTTGACTTAATATATATATTTTATAATATATATATAATATATATATTTTATATATATTATATATATTATATTATATATAATATATATAGATTATATTATATATAGATTATATTGTATATATTATATATAATATATTATATATAACATATAGATATATTATATATATATTATATATATTGTATAAATATTATATTATATATAATATATATATTATATGCATATAATATATTATATATTATATATAATATATATATATTATATGTAATATATATATTATTTTGACTTAAAACTTATTGGTATATGAACGATTACTGACTTATATAAATCCAGTAAAATTCGGAATACTATAAATAAGACTTATATATATATATATATATATTCTATAATATATATATATATTTTATATATATTATATATATTATATTATATAGAATATATATAGATTATATTATATATAGATTATATTGTATATTATATATAATATATTATATATAGATATATTATATATATTATATATATTGTATAAATATTATATTATATATAATATATATTATATGCATATAATATATTATATATAATATATATATTATATGTAATATATATATTATATATATAGATATATTATATATATTATATAAATATTATATTATATATATTATATATATTAATTTATATATTATATATATTATATATATAATATATATATTATATCTACATGCATATATATTATATATAAAAATAATAATGAATAAAGTTACATAACTTCTTTAATAACTTTGGCCTCTCTATAATTATAGAACCAAACAAAAACACTTCAAATTTCTTAGATATTACACTTACTCTTAACACTGAAATTCATAGCCCCTTTCATAAACCTAATCTTACGCTTTTATACGTCCATAAATCTTTTAACCACCCCAACTCAATTATAAAATCTATAGTACCATCTGTCTCTAGAAGAATTTCTGCTCTTTCTGCTGATAAAAAACTTTTAATCAAAATGCTACTTTCTTCAATAATGCCTTATGGAACGCAGGACACAAGGAAAAGACTAAATACAACATTTATGCTCCTCCTGCAGGCCGCCTTAAATCTGTAATCACACACAACATGACTCGTAAGAAACCCGTTCAAATAACAAGATCTGCCGCTATCAACACCAATGAACCAGTCTACATATATAATCCAAACGAAAATACTAATCGCAATACCTCTAACCTACCCAGTCGCATGAGGAAAAAGAAAAATATTTGGTTTAATCCTCCATTTAGCCTAAATGTCAAAACTAATATACCTAAGGAATTCTTCAACATTGTACAAAACTTTTTCAAATACCCACACAGATAATAAAAAATTCAATCAGGATTTCTTATTCAACAATGCCTTATTTAGCACTAAGAATCTTAACATCTAATAATAAAAAATTAAATCAGCCCAAAAATCCCTTTCCCAATTAAACCCAAAACTAACTGTAATTGTAATAACAAAAATCATTGTCCACTCAATAATGATTGCATCCATAAAGATGTTATATATTCTTGCACAATTACTGAGCTTCCACGCAATCCTCCCATAACAGACACTAATATTTCGTCTTCAAGTTATCCTTCTTCCTATCCTCCATCTGATATATTTACTAATCCAATACACCACTCTGGCAGTCTGTCCATCTACAATCATACAACTTGCAATAATAATAATAATAATAATAATAATAATAATAATAATAATAATAATAATAATATTAATGAGAATAATAATATTTCTCCTAACAGTCATCCTAACACTAGCAACACTCATTATCCCCTCCAAAATAGTCCTCATACAATCATTGTCCCACCAATTATTGAACACTATGAACAAAATTCAAACCATTTAACTAATACAAAGCAGCAAATTAATATTAATACCAGACCTCGAGCTTTTAATAAAGTACATGCATATATCGGCGCTACTTCAACATTAATTAAGAAAAGAATATCAAACCACATTTCTTCTTTTAACAACCATAATTCTAATAATAACCAAGGAACCTCTCTAACCACTTGATGTTACATGATAAGGGCTGTCCCCTTTTCATGTAAGTATAAACATAGAGAAATTTAGTTAAAATGAAAATGAAATAGAATAGACGAAATTCGAACCTCGTAAATTAGGTTTAAAAATAGATTACAAGAGAGAATTAGCAAATGGAATGTGAAAACAAACCATTGTTTAGCTTAGAGATAAAATAGTTTCAAGAAAAGAATGTGCGTTGTCAATTCTGTTATGAAAATTCAATTGAGGAATGCAACTATAGGATAATTTGATAAACATGTTTTTAACATATTGGAAATATAGTTTACTGGGAATATAGGTTAAAATTCCTTTTGTAAACGAAGGAAAAAATTTTGGACATGCATTTCCAGAACACGTGAAAGAAGACACATGTTTTAACATGTGTATGACGTCATGGAAAGCGGGAAGTTCTAGATATAGTTACAAACTTTAGAGTTAAGCGGAGAGAAACTGGGAGAAACTGGAAGAGAGTTTGAGGACGACAGACGATAGTCTGCAGTTGGGATTCGAACTTCTAGAAGCGAGACGGTCACCTTTGAAACTTAGTATGTAAAGCTTTGAATTCTTGACTCAGAAAACCACGATCGGTCCGGAGAAGAAATAAACCCATCATGTGTATTTATAAACGTCGTCTTTGTGTTGTAACTCTACCAAAAGGTAAAGTGAAAATTGTTATTATATTATTATTGTTATTATACATGTGTTTTAAAATGTCTTTACATACACATCTCTCTCTCTCTCTTAACAACATCCCTCTTAATAAGACTCTCTCTTAATAAGACTTAATAAGTCCTATCAATACGAAGAAAAATAACAACGAATAATAATAACAAAAATAATAATAATGAAAAACCATTATATAACATTTAATTAAAAAACTTAACTTTAATAATACCCCCTTCTCAATCAAATGGACCATCATAAAAAAGTCAAATCTTATACTCCAGGCTCTAGGTCATGTCGCCTTTGCACAACCGAAGCTATAACTATAATTACTTCCCCTCAAAGTAACAATATAATAAATTCTAAAAATGCACTGATCTCTTTCTGTAAACATAAGTCTAAATTTAATTATGGCAATTTTGAAATGACATTGTTATTACTTTTACCTTTTAGATAGATATATATTTTTTTCTTTAACTTTATCGTTTTTTTCTACATACTTTCTTAATACTTTATAATTTAATAATCCTTTATTTTGATTCTTTATTTCTTGCTTGGCCGGTTTTTTATCTGCAATTTCTGTATTAATCTTTAAATATTCCTATCTATCTAATATATCAATCTACCCACACTTTCACATCTTGTATTTATTTTACTTATATTTTACTATATGCATTTACTTACTTACTTTCTTGCTTTTTCCTGAATTTGCAGATACCGGCCATCCTCTCCCCTTAAATAATTTTTATTTTTTATTTAATATTTTATTTTTTATATTTTATTTTTTATTTATTTATTTATTTATTGTTTATTTATTATTTATTTTCTATTAATTAATTAATTTATTTATTTATTTTCCATTTATTGTCTTTTCACTACACTTGCTGACATTTTCTTAAGTAATAACCTGTACATTTCTGTTGGTCTATATTATTTTGCCCTATATATTATTCGCGCCTTTTAGCATTTCCTATCTGGGTCATTTTGACATTTGTTTTTCTATTTTCTATTTAATTCTATCACCATTTTTTCCTCTTCTTCTTCCCTGATCTTTCTTATTTATATTTATGTCCCGGCAGTAGCGTAAAAGCATATCTTATTTTTCTTTTATTAATATTATTGAAATTTTTCCCTTTTTTCCTTGTACATATTTGTGAATTATTTCATGGATTTCGGCCTTTGGGTTATTTTGGACCATCTTCCAATTTCAGGATTTCCTTGGATTTTACTTGTGCAAATGGAAATTCAATTAACTTTCTTGAAGTTATATTTTTGGATTTTACCGTCATTGGATTATTTATCTTTCACCAGACTATCCATTCACGTGTAATCAACTTTTTCTTCATCATATTCCCTCTGCTTCACTTTTTGTTATCAAGTAAGATCTTTGACTTACTTGTTGTTTCATCAAATACTTTTGTATGCAAAATCCGATCCCGCATTTTGCTAATTCCTACACTCTGATGAGAAGGAAAGTATTTCTTCGAAACTCCGCGGATTAAGGATTATCCACTTATCAAGTGTCTTCTTTTCAGATTAAATATGTTTTTAACTCTTTTTCATTTTTCTTGCTCGTATATTATATATTATATATATTATAATATATATATATATATATATATTATAATATATATATATATATATATATATATATATATATATATATATTATAGATTTTGATACAAAAAATGATTATACGGAAAATCGAAAAATTAACAAAAAGAATCATAAAGCAAAGTGTCTCCATTGCATTTAATAATGTTTGCTTGAATGAAAAAAAAAATGCTGCCTAAATATACCAATTATAAATATATATATATATATATATATATATATATATATATATATATATATATATATATATAAATATATATATATATATATATATATATAAGCTGAATGTGTGTGTGTGTGTGTGTGTGTCTGGTCACGAATAGACTCCTATATGGTTGACTATTTTAAAAGACTGATTACATATAATGATAGTAGATGTATCGAGACACAGGAATGGGTATGTTTGATCTGGCAGAACGGTGGTTCATTAAAGTTGTGGAGTCTGCGTTCGTGCCTGGTCCACAAAAAAAAAATTAAAAATAAAAAAAAAACGTTTACAAGTGTTTTTGATAATAGATGTATATGGGAATACTTTGATAAGTATGTTTTAACTTAAATAGGGATGGTATAATAAAATTGTGGAGTCTGCATTCGCGCCTGGCCTCCATAGAATGGAAATAGGCACAAACTTTAATAAAGACTTTTCATATCTATCTGCGTAAGTATACTTTGATAATTATGTTTCAGTTTGAAGAAATATGATATAATAAAATTATGGTGATGTTCGTTCGCACCTGACCTCCATAGAATGGAAATATGCCACAAAGTTTTACAAGGTTTTTTAAATATAGATCCACAGAATATTGTGATAAGTGTTTCAGTGTGAACAGGTATGGTATAATACATTATGGGGTTTATCTATTTTATTTTTACTTTCATCATATTTTGCTTTGGTTTTGATACCCCCAAATTCGAAGCTATCTCTTTACAACCCTTCTTTTTCATAACCTATCATACTTTCATAAATCAGAGTTCATTTTTCTGTAGGCTGTTTTTGAACCCAGTCAACGACGGGTACTTTTGCTAGTATATATATATATATATATATATATATATATATATATATATATATATATATATATATATATATATATATATATAATAAAATGCACTTATCTAATGATCCCGGGTAGAATCGAAGTCTAATTTCAATGGTATCTTTAGATTCATTTTATTTTGGTTATTCTTCACTTTTTTTGTTTACATAATATGCTTTCATCTTATGTTCCTGAATTTTTTAGATGAGGATTCATTATTCATATTATTTGGTTTCTTTAGACTACTGTTCTCATCTTTAGTGTTATTTTCACAACGATTCGGTCGATGTATTCTCCGGCCTTCTTCAGAGTTATCTTGCGGAACTCGAGAATCTTTCTGTCGAACTCGAGAATCTTTCTGTCGAACTCAGGTATCTGCACGGAATTTCAAAGTGACTCTTTATTTAATTCATAGGCTAGCATGTTCTCGTTTCCTCATCCATCACTGAGTAAAATCCTTGAAGTAATTCGCAATTGTATTTTGCGGATTGAGCATCCAATCTCTAAAAGAGTGTAACTTTAGAACTGAATTTCACTAAATACTTTATCCATTACGCCACAGAACCTTGTGAATTGTATTTAAATTTTCTAAATGTTAAAATATCGATTTCTGTAACATACACACAAACATTGACTATTATAGATATAGAAAAGATGTATATAGAACTTAACTGAAGATCTTTGGTGAAATCTGAGTAATGAATTTATTTATTCCATCAGCACAGCGTGACGTGGTATTGTTTTCTTTGCCTCGTGTATACTACGTTGCAATATTTTCTTGTAATCATTGTCAAATAATAAATACGCCAGTATTATATTCAATAAGATTGATTAAAATATAAAATTAAAAAACAAACAAACATTTCTTCTGTATTTATTCTTCTTGTCATATGATGACCTACACGAGTTTCTTAATAGTTTTACTGGTACAATTAGTAATTATTTATATTGTTTATTTATTATCATATCGCGAACGTACAATTTACTTATATATAAAAGGCACTTTGCGCGTGTGTATGTGTGTGTGTGTGTGTGTGTGTGTAAGATCGTTCCCTATTGACTCCGAAACAGCTGAAATTTCACACAAATATATTTTATAATGTCTGCGACTGTTCTTAAGTAGGTCTTGTATCGGAATGCACATAAGAAAATCAGATTGAATAAAGAACAGTTCGATTTTGATCAAAGTTAACACCTTTATACAGCCTACATCAAAAGTGTATTTAACAAGTTTTATCACCGTACAAGTAAAAAGGTTCGGCGTATAAAATCAATAGTATGTTCTGTAGGCATCTCCAAACCGTTGTGAAAAACGTCACCATTGTACACATTAAAAGCGACATCATCAAGTCGTGTATTTACTATGATCTGGATCAATTTCTATGGAAGAACATTAGCGCTACTATGAATAAATAAAATTTACAATAAAAACATTGATAAAAAAATATAAGACTTACATTTTGTAAAACAAATAGGTTTTTATTAACGGACTACATAGACGAGAAAATTAATTTTAATGTCTCCTGTTGACACTTATGTATCTGAAGATAATGTTGCTTACAAGCCTCCGTACTTTTTTTTGGAAAAAGGCGCAATAATTGATTCACACCATCTATCATTTTAATTAAACAAATCCAAACAATTTTTTTAGTCGATTTTGCTTTTGCAATTTTTATTATCTCAAGAGTCATACATTCTATTATATGAATGCATTTTTTTATTATTGGAAACCTGTTATAAAAAAATCTTTGTTTAAACTTCATATCGCGTAATATTCGAATTTAATATCATTTAAAGATTTTTTAGAAATAATTATTTTTTAGAATTCTGTTTTTTTTCTTGTAATTCAAATAATTATATTACTGAGAAAAAAATTACAAAATATTAGCAGTTTATTTGAAGCGTCTTTTAAATGGCAAAAAAAAGTTATGATGATAATATTAAATTAAATTACAGTTACCTCATGTTACACATAAGGGGGGGTTAAAACTGTGGCACGCGTTAGAGGTACCTAATGTTCTTTGATTAGACAGAGCGTGTTCGAAATGAATGTTTAAACAAGCCATTTTATGGAATCATTTTATAAAATCAACAGAAGGTTCTCTACAGTACATTTATAGTTTTCAAGCCATTCTCTACAGTGCAATGTAGATTACAATGTATTGTGGACTAAGTCACTGGTGGGAGGTGTATGAAACTTTCTCTTGGTGCAGTGGCTCACCGAATACAGCGCAGTCAATCGATTTGATCAAAAAACGCTGATTTCATCGATTTCGATGATAATAAAAGTAGTATTAGAAGTGTGGAACATTTGTTTATCCTCATTCAATCCCGGACAACATCGAGTCTCCCTGCTAGTTATTTGTACAGAAGACAATGGAAGTGTTATCGAATATCTTAGTGTACTCCTCTTAAAGCTTCAAATGCATCCTATTTTTATGTAATTTAAATCATATGTATATTTTTTTTTAGGAAATACAATGGAATGTCCCTAGTATTACTGTTTACGTGTCCCACCTTCAAGTGTCCCAGTGGGAGAGAAATTCCTTAAAAATTCTAATACGTATATTAGATTTTAATGAAGTGAGGCTTTAGTCGGCTAAAATAGTTTTTAAAAGGGCAAAAATGGGTTAAAATTGAAAAAAAAAATCGTTATACATTTTGTTCATTCATCTTAGTTTATTTTTAATTTTTAATCAATTCTTATGCGTGTCATGTTTCGATTTCGATTCTAGCTAATAGCATTCGAATACGTTTTTTTACTTGTGAAATCACGAGTCTATAATAATATATACGAAATTTAGACGAATTAAAATATTATCTTTAAGCGTATTTTACGCCCGGATTAAACGGGGCCCCCAGCTAGTACTATATATATATATTTAATTTATAAAGTAATCTTTATTATATTCACACTTTTAAAATTATTGGCATCGTTAATTTAAGTGTCATAAGTTTACTTCAAAACTTGAACATTTATTCTATTGAACGGAAAATATTATCTAGAGTGATGTATTCAATTTTGTAGAATTTCCTAGTTTTTATTAACTAAATTATACTTAAACGTTGTTATATGGTAATATTCGAGGATAAATAGGTTATATTTTTTAACTTTCCTATAGTATATCTATTTTCGTTACACATAATAGATTATTTCAATTCGAATAGAACGTTATTTTTCGTAGTTCTTAAGCACATTTAGCTAACGATATTGGTTTGTCGTAATAATCAACATTGACATTCTGAAAAAAGATGTGTGCTTTCTATACTAATCTTTACAACTACGGCAATGGATCCTAGTAATATCTCCGTCCACAAAATTACGCGTATAAACTATGTTTTAGGTTAAACTTTTCTCTTTAAGCGCGTTCACTCACGTGTATATTAGATTTCTAATTGAGAGTTTGGATGGTTATTCGATCATCGCTCACTGTTTATTTTTCGAATTAATATTATTAGAAACCATCATGGTTGAAGCTAAGTTGGTTGATATTTTTACAGTGTTTTTATTAATAATCCCACAGAATCTGCTATCTCGATTTAAATTCTTTACCACAATATTGTAGAATTCTTTCGCAATGTTGAAGCTATACAGCGGATTTAATCATATAGACTAACCAAAATATGATTGTTTGCATTCATCGGACTACTGTTCTCATCTTGAGTGTGATTTTCACAACGTTTCGGTTGATGTAATCTCCGACCTGCTTCATGTGTATCTTGTCGAACCCGGGAATGTTTCTGTCGAACTCAGGAATTTGAACGGAATTTCGAGCGGAACTCTTTATTTACTTCACGGGGATAGCATGCTCTTGTTCCGTCAGCCATGACTGGATAGAGGTCCTAAGTAATTCGCAATTGTATTTTTCGGTCGCCCACACTGAGGATTGAACCTTCAGCCTTCAGGAGAAGGTCACTTTTTACAATTGATTTTTTCCAAGTACTTTAACCACTGGGCCACGGGTCGTTGGGGTCAAGGTACACCTGAAGGAAGCCGGAGGTTACATCAATCGAAACGTTGTGAAAATCGCACTCAAGATGAGAATAGTAGTCCGATGAATTGCAAATAATACGAATAACCAATCCTCATCTCAAAAATTCAGAAGCAAAATATTATTATTTGTGTTATGTAATCTATTATTCGTTTTCGCAAAAGCATATTCGAATCTTTAATTCTACAGAAGGTGCAACTGAGGATTAAGATCTCTAGAACACATAATCTATTTCGTCCAAATTGATTTAAGACATAATGGTCACCAATGTTTAAAACACTGAAACGAAGTTCCCTCTTAAAAATGTAAATATGCTAAACGAAATCAAAGTTTAATCAAAAAATATAAGTGAAACACGTATCGTAAAGTAGCCGACAATTTAGTGGTTAATACCTATTTGCTTGCCTCCCTATCAAGGCACGCAGAGATGATACAAAATAAAGTCATAAAAATAAGTACGATTACGTGTGCAGTTAACCCGCAGTTAAAACGAATAAAGAATATCGAACGTTTTTTTAATCGATATACGTAACTTGAATCGAAAAACACGTATCATTAACAAAACCATGTGGTGGTAAGTCTCTATTTACTTGTCTCTAATGGGAGACAGATTTAGTTGACACAAAAATAAGTTAAAACTGCTTTATTGATGCTAAGTAAGAAGTATAAACTATCGTTTTATTTTACACGGTTTCATTTTTAGATTAGTAAACATTTTTATACTAGTTTGAAAAAAGAAAAAGAAGCGTTTTCTGCAATTGTAGAGCTAACTGAGCAGAATACTATAAAATCGATATGAGATGAACTGTTTACGAATATTGATTACATGTTAAGTTGTAATAAAATATCAAACCGATAAGTCAACGGGTTTCCTTATTATTTCAGCCGTGTTTATTCTTTTGGACATGGATATACAATACGTTGAATCTTCTCAGTAATTCCTCTGATTCCAATCTTTCCCATTTTTTCAAAGTTTTCGGTATTTTTCCTAGTGCTCATACCATTAGTCATGTTATCTTGACTTCCTTCACCTTCCACATCCCTTTGAGCCCTCTGGCCAGTTCCGAATATTTGCTTCGCTTGTCTGTCTCCTTGCTCTTCACTCTATGATCTGCTGGAACGACAAAGTCTACAATTAGGCAGGACCTTTGCTTCTTGTTAACTATTATGACATCTGGTCTTCTTGCTTGAATGGGTTTATTCATTTGTATATCCATGTCCAATAGAATTTTGTGACTTTCATTTTCAAGTATTGCTCCTAGTTTGTGCTTGTACCATTTGTCAGAGTGTTAAAGCGTGACCATCGTCACAGATGGCATGTCAGCTGAAAAATGACGTCATCGCCATAGGTCCTAGCAAGCAAGATAAGTGGAACACAGACTGTCGATAATGAGCAGACATTTTTTACAGAAAACTTCAAAATTGGATTAAAAAAGAAAAACATATTTTTTACTGAAACTCATCCAATATTAATAATAAAAATATAAATAATAAAAAAAGAATTGAAAGGGAGAAAAGTTGTTAAAAAGTTTAAAAAGAAAAGGAATACGGTTTGATTTGTATGAAACTGAAGTTTATTCAAGAGAAATAGATAAAAATGAAAAATAAATATTTTTTAAATAAAAAAAACAATATTTTAAAAATCAAAACTGAAAAACAAACGATAAATCAGTTTAACTGAAAAACGAACAATAAATTAGTTTAACTGAAAAACGAACAATAAATGAGTTTAACTGAAAAACGAACAATAAATTAGTTTAACTGAAAAACGAACAATGAATTGGTTTAACTGAATAACGAACAATACATTAGGTTAACTGAATAACGAATAATTAGTTTAACTGAATAACCAACAATAAGTTAAAAATTAAATTCAAACAAATGTTAGTATAAACAAAGTTACTAAGGCAGAAATATTTCAAACATTGAATATTAAAACTTTTCAAAAATCTGTTGTAGAATTTAATTAAAAGTTTGAATTTTTCTTTTTCTGATATACTTTTTTTTTTTTTTTTACTAATATTGTCATTCTCTTTGCGACAAAAATTGGTTATAAGGGAATTCGAGGAACTCCATACCAGCATTTTTTCAATTTGCTGAATAGTGTGACCCTCATCACAAGAGTCAACATGAAATAATCGATTTTGATCAGCCAAAATATTTAAAGTTATGTACATGGCTAATTTTCTCTGATGAATCGAATGTAAAAAAGAATCGCATTTTGTAAGTTTGTTTATAATTATATAATTATATAAGACACAATTATGAGTTATATCATTTGGGTATAGCAGAGACCCTCTGTTAATACCCTGAAAGTAGCTGTTTAATTCAGCTATTTCTTCAACAGCTTCTCTCCCGAATATTAAATTTTTGCAGCTATTGCATTTCAGCTTTGCTAAGTATAATATAACAGAAAGTACTTCCTTGCATTGATTAACATCATCTTCTTTTACATCTATGTTAAATTTATAAACATGTAATTCTTGCTCCCTTGTCATTTCATCCAAGTTAGTTTCTTTTAAATTTTTCAATTCAATAGTTCGATTATTAATTGGTAACCTCAATTTTAAAACTGACAACATTCTGAGTTTTTTTCACATTCATACACCTGACGTATCGATATATTATACTGATCTCCACTAAGTTGTCGATACTGGCCAAACCTTGCCTCAAGGTTATCTGTCTGAAACTTTCCTGGTAATATATAGACCGTATTCAGTACATTTATACAATATTTAGTCAATTCTAAAATTGCGTAAGTAGTATGGTGCAAAGCAGTATATGTTTCCTTTGTTAACTTACCAGTTCTTCCAGGAATGCTATTTCAAGTTTCTAACCAGTAACAGAACACATTTAGGAAACTATAATTATCACTATTTAATGTAAGTGGATTAGCATATTTATTACGAAGTCGAAAACCTTTATATGGTGTTTTCACATTCAGTATTGTCCACCAAATATAAAATATTGGAATGTATTCTGCGATTTCTGCATAATTTGGCAAGCATTCCTGTTTTCCTAAGATTAACAAACCTTGAATAGTATATTCGTTGAAAATTTGCAAAACCAAATTAACATTTTGCCTTTCAAAAGTAGTCGGAGAAAGAGCTTTTGAAGTCAACTTATAGCAATATTTCACAAGTGATTGAGATTCTAGGGCATAAAGTTGATGTAAACTAGAAAATGGAGCACTTTGGATGTTATCTAATTCATGATTTCCATTATAACAAAACTTTGGGAACATCATTTTTTTTCTTTTTACACAGTGATCACCACTTATCAAGGCCCGGAAGCCACTCAGGGATAAGGGCTATTGCAAGTACATTACGTTAGTGTGTGGATTTGATGAAGTGTTTACTTAAGGGGGCGGTTCATTAGGAATTTGTTAACGTTGATTTGAAGACATCCAAGTTGTAGTCAGGTGGGAAGCAGGCAGACGGAACAGAGTTCCACAGGCGTGCAGTTCTAAGAAAGAAGCTTTGTTCATGGAATCCGCGTTTTGATTTAAGCACAGATATAGAGTGGGGGAAATTTACGTTCATCTTTTTGGCCAAGCCAATTGTTTCTAATGCATTTTAATATATGCACTGAGTCGAATAAGAAGAAAAGAGGGCCAGCTGGATGGGGATATACATTTGAAAGCTTTGATGGGCTACAAAAGAAAGACATAGCTTTTTATTTATTGCATTATTATCTATTATAACAGATAATACCTTAAACCCTATATCTTCTAAGCCGATTATTACAAGTTTAATTATGTCAAATAAGTTCTCAGCTAGAAGACATTTAGTTGGCATAACATGCACAACATCCTTATATTGTGAGAATACACTGCTAAGCATAAAAGCAAATGCACTTGTGGCAGGTTCATTGCTGTTGTTAGCTAAGCCAACAATATTACCACCTTTATAATCAAGATAAGGTTTGAGATGTATTTCATCAACAAGTAAAGATACTGTGATGTCATTCTGCATTAGTAACTTGAATTTACTTTTAATATACATGAGAAAATTGTTATCATGTTGTTCAATGATAGGATTCATAGAAGTTGATAAGGTTAATTTTCGAATGGTTGAATAGCATGGTAAAATTAAATTTTTAGTGTCTCTTAACAGTCTGTACCCTCTAGGGGAGCAGTTATATAATAAGGAAGAAAATACCATCATTTCACCTGAATAATTAACCTTATTCATTGTCATTATGTTAATTTGTTCATATATGAACTTAATGGCATTAAAATATTTAAATGATTCATCTTGCACTAATAGCAAAAATAATAAGATTAATTTTAATAAAGAACTTATATTAGAAGTTTTCATTTCCTGTTCTTCGATGTCCATTTTTTCATGTTTTCCATCAAAATCTGCAAAGTATTTTCCTCTGTTATATGTTTAGGAATTCTATACTCCCCTATAGCACTCATTTCCACATCACTACAGAATACTCTAACGGCCAAGTCCGGTTCAATCACCATAGACATTTTTATTTTCGGGCATGGGCATCTCTTTATATAGCATATAATGATGGTATTGTCTTGCCTAATAGAAGTCCAATAATTTTTATCTACAAACATTAATTTTTTTCTAAATCATCAATATTTTGGAAAGTTTTACGTTTCCGTAACTCTAACTCGTCAGCAACACTTTCATATAATGCACGCCTAAGAGCAGAATTTTCTAAACACATTTTCTTTGCGTTAGGAGACTCTCTAAAAGTGGCTGGTGACGATAAATAGGAGGGACAGTTTGGTAATATTCGAGGAATAGCACCATCCTTAAGATAAGGATTTTTAATTTAACACTAATTGTCTTTCCAGTCCTTTCATCAAATGCTGATGCCTCTCGCTGTATGTCTTCAGGTTGAAAATGAAGAAATAATTGTTTGACTTAATACAAAAAAAAAGAAAGAAAATTACATGACAAAAATACGATAAAATAAAAAAATAAGGTAAATGTGCAGAATTAGTCCACCCTCGAAAAATCCTTTTAAATTAGCACTTTTATAGGTTTTCGGGAGGTGCTGAAAACGAAAATAACGTTTAAAATTACATCAAACTAGTAATTTCCAAGATATAAAGAGATGTTAGTTAAAAAAGGAGGGGGTAATTTAACTTAAAACGACCATCCACTTTATGGCCATTTTTTTTTTACATGAGCAATTTTTTTAAAATTACATTTTCGCCTCAAACAAGGCGAAGTGCCCCTTTGATGTAGGAATGAACACAACTAAACGTAAAATGAGCACCTACAGTTGACCCCCTCTCCCCGACAAAAATTCTGTTTACACTTTTTGCAAGGGGGTGCTCATTTTACGTTAAACTGTGTTCATTGTACGTTGACTCCTAACCCCCAGCATAAAGGTGGCCATACTCATTTTTCTTCGCTTTTATTTGTTAAAGAAAGCACCCTATAAAAACGATGGCCATAAAGTGGGTGCTTATTTTACGTTGAATTTTTATAGAAAAGTGATTCCCCATTTTTTAAAACTAACATTTCTTAATGTCTTCAAACTACTCGTTTGCCGTAATTTTAAACGTTATTTTGTTTACAGCGCCACTAACAGTATCATTTTGGGGGAATTTTGGGGGAATTTTTGACAACCCTAACACAAAACTGCGAATAACATATACAAAA
The DNA here is from genome assembly GCF_053919585.1 of Euprymna scolopes. Taxonomy (NCBI): domain Eukaryota; kingdom Metazoa; phylum Mollusca; class Cephalopoda; order Sepiida; family Sepiolidae; genus Euprymna; species Euprymna scolopes. The sequence goes on from NC_136493.1 coordinate 99,159,239, forward strand.
CTCGTAATTTCTCCGTTTAAAGTGTTTTTTATGGAATATACTTCCAAAATAAACTATTAAAATTGTTTAAAAAAATAGTAGAAATATTTTTTTTTATTGCCGGCACTTTAAAAAATATTTCTACTATTTTTTTAAACAGTTTTAATAGTTCATTTTGGAAGTATATTTTACAGGGCCACGGCATTTACCACAAATAATTATTAATAAGCTTTTGGGATAACGAAAACGGTCATAAACTTAAAAAAGTTTAATCTATTTCACGCTGATATAAATATTGCACAGTAAAATAGTTGAACTAAAAAGATAAATGATTTTTCTTATTTAGAATTATGTAAACAAGGAATTCCGTTTTTACGATATCGCTTTTATTAAATTGTTAGGTGAAAGTACACAATATTTTCACCATATTCCCCATTTTGAATAAGTTTCTAAATAATAATTTATTATTTCAGCACATAACTTAAATTACATGTAAAATTCATTTTTTTCTATACATACTTTCATTTTTATTTTAAAATACGTTCTAAAAAATAAATAAATAAAAATAAAAAGGCGCGTTTTTTTTGTTTTTTTTTAAATATCTCAAACATTTTTACACTTACTCTGCTATATTTAGATGGAGTAAAATCTTTTCTTTTTATTGCATTAACCACTGGTAAATTATTTCCTTTTTTTTAGGGGGGGGGAATCAAAACACGGTAACTTTTGGTCCATTTTCGTAGTTACCTCGGCATTTTGGAACTATACATCTCGACGGCATGTTTAAATTTATTTAACCCTCCAAAACTTTAAACCAACTTCCGGTTTAGTCATGAGACACGTCACCAAATTTCAACAGACCGATGTTCATGACGTCACCAGACTAAATTATAGTCGTCGCTAGGCCATCATATTACGGTAGCGACGGTTAAATTGTCTGCATAATACCCAAGTACTGCCCTCTCCACTTGATCGTGTCTATTCTTATATTTTTTGAGGGTTAGTTTGCTGCATTCGCTTATTATGTAGTGTACCGTTTCGTCTCTTTGTCCACAGAGCCTACATTTGCTGTTTTTGTGTTTTATCGATCCTTGCTTTGATGTGGTTGGTTCTGATTGCGTTATCTTGTACAGCTGTTGTTAGAGATTCAGTTTCTCTGTTTGCGTTTCCTTTTTGTAGCTATTTCCCAGTGTTTTTATTGGTCTCATCTTTTTGTCATCATTATTAAACCTCCATGTAGCTGTTTCTTTTTCCATTTTTCTTTTCTTTTCTTATATCCCGCTCTTTTGTTTTTGTCTTATTTATTTTTTCAGTGTCTCTTGCTGCGGTAATTATTCTTTTGGTGTTTTGCATTATGTATTTTTCTAATTCTTTTTTGTACAACCAATTCTCTTCCTTCACCTTTCCTTTTCACAAAGAGTCGGTCAGCATCATCTTTGGGATGTAGTGCATTGTGCATAGTCATGAGTTTCCTGGGTTTTTAGTCAAGATGCCTCAGCTCTTCTTTGGTCCAGCCTATGAACGGTCCAGAGTATCTACCTATTGACGCTGCCCACGTGTTCATACCTTTAATTAGGTTTCAACTATATAGTTTAGTTTCGAGGAGTTTTCTTGTTCTTCTGAGATACTCCTTTCCAATTTTCTCTTTCATCTCTCTTTCTTTGATGGTGTCTGCTTCAAGAACTCCCAAATATCTGTAGCTATCTTGTTCACCTAATGCCCTCATATCTGTTTAGCTGGGTATTATTATTATTGGGTCACATGTGGCTTTCACACAAGTCAACAAACGATCTGATTGGAAACCTGTGGTGTTCTCTGGAGGCTGAGTGACAACAAGTCTCCCCAGACGTCTAGTTCTCTCCACCTCCTTCGATAGCATTTGCAAATGAATTTGCATCATCGCAACAGCCTCTTACCATTGATTTCTCGCCGCAGTGACCATTGGTTTATACTGGAATTTGAGTGTCACTAAGCCTCTCCAAGATTCTAGTTCTGGCTAGCGCTCTCTCCTCGGTCTTTCAGTCCTTCTTGACCCTTCTCAGCTCTTTGGTGTCACTTTTTTATTGGGAGGAGCGGTGGTAAAACTATGGGGGTGTAGAACTTGTAGATATGCAGCTTCGGTGTTCTTCATTCTCTGTAACGCTTATTCGTTATATTGTTTTCATTATAGTTAGTCGTACTTTTGCAGTTATTCCTCTGATTCCAATTTCTGACATTCTTTTTTCGAAGTTTTTCGGAATTGTTCCTAGTGCTCCTACTATTATCGGTACTATTTTGATATTCTTCATCATCCAAATCTCTTTTACCTCTCTGGTTAGCTCTGTGTATTTGCTTCGTTTCTCCTTTTCTTTCATACTCACCTGTGGTCAGCTGGGACAGCAAAGTTTATGATTTGACAGGATTTTTCTTTCTTGTTAATTATTACGACATCAGTCCTTCTTGCTTGGATGGATTTTTCCGTTTGCATGTCCATGTCCCATAGGATTTTGTGGTTCTCGTTTTCGAGTGATGTTGCGGGTTTATGCTTGAGCCATTTATTTGAACGCTCAAAATGCGGTCGCTTGCACAATTCCCAGTGCACCGCCCTCCCCACTTGGTCATGCCTGTTTTTGTATTCTTTTTGGGTCAATTTGCTGTTTTTTTGTGTTTTATCGATTCTTGCTTTGATATGGTTGGTTCTTATCGAATAATCTTGTGCTGCAGTTATTAGAGATTCAGTTTCTCGGTTTATATGTCTTTTTCGCATCCATGTCCAGGTGTTTTCGTTATTCTCATCTTTTGTCATTCTTATGAATCTTCCGTGGAGTTGTTTCTCTTCCCACTTCTCTTTTCTCGTTTTGTCATTTGTCTCTCTGTTTTCTGTTTTGCTGTTTTTTTTTTCAGTGTCTCTCGCTGCCATAATTATCCTTTCAGTGTATTGCCTTATATATTTTTCTAGTTCTTTTTTCATGTCCTTCACACAGTCTTCTATACAGATCAGTCCTCTCCCGCCGTCTTTCCTTTTCACTTAGAGCCTGTCAATATCGTCCTTTGGGTGTAGTGCATTATGCATAGTCATGAGTTTCCTGGTTTTCTGATGGCACCCAAATACATTTGCTTTTACTTTTGAAATCATGACTATAAAAATATATACGAAATCTTGAAAATTAAAATATCATATTTAAGCGCATTTGACGACCAGGCAACCCCCCCCCAATATATATATATATATATATATATATATATATATATATAAATATATATATATATAAATATATATATATATATATTTATATTTATATATATATATATATATATATATATATATATATATATATATATATATATATATATATATAGTATCGGGAGATTTTGAAACTTTAAAACTATATAAAAAATAGCTTTTACTTCCAAGTCCTTCGTTGGAAAACTCCTTTGCTTAAAATCGCTGCATAAGTTTGCTTCCAATTATTTACGCCAGTCTTAATATTAGTCTGATTCGAGGATTTAAAAACAAAACAATATTTTATTTCCACATGACTCCACAGCTATGTTGATCAAACACCATCTTTAACAAAACAAGAACAAAAACGTCCCGGATATCACATCTAGTTTTAAATGTTTCTTTTACTACCTATTCAAGTTATTGGCACGTCTTATTTACCTGTGTTGTTTTTCTTTGTGTAAATAAAAAAAAGTGCTATTGTATTTTTAGAGATCGGGCGAACCGATAATACTTTCTATCAATCCCCTTCATATATATATAGGTACATAGATACACACACATATTTACATATGCATATATACATATATACATATACGGTGCCTCGCAAAAGTTTTCAATACACATTTGAAACTGTCAGTTTTTGTATTTCTAACTCCCAAATGGTAATGAAACTTTTTATAAACATAGAAAATGTATTGCAACTTAAATAGGAACAGTGGGAAAAATAAAAAAAAATAATAATTTAACACAACGCGAAAGGAAAACCCAATAATTAGCAACGCAAAAGTTTACAACACATTTACAGAATAATATCTAGTATTTTGTAGCATAAACATTATTGTTGATTACAGCATGCAGACGTTTTGAGTGATCTCCTACGAACTTCTTACATGTGTCTTGTGTTATTTTATTCCATTCTTCCACACTAATTCTTCCCAATTCTCGCAGATTTGAAGGTTCTCTTCTATGGACCTGTAATTTCAATTCTCCCCATAAATTCTCTATAGGGTTGAGATCGGGAGATTGACCAGGACACTTTAAAAACATTCACTTTATTTGAATTTAACCAATTTTGTGTAAGTTTCTCTGTGTGTTTTGGATCATTATCATGTTGAAAGATCCAGTCTGATTTAAATTTGAGCAACTTCACATTTTCTTTAAGGTTTTTCTCCAAAATACTCCCATAAACTGCTCCAATCATTTTTCCTTTTATTATTTTCACTTTTCCTACACCTCCTGAATTAAAACAACCCCAGATCATAATGGATCCTCCTCCAAATTTTATGGTGGAATGGTGTTTTTTGACTGGTATTCAGTACCTTTTTTGTCTCCAAACGTTCGATGTTTTTGGAGTGCCAAACAAGTCTATTCTGGTCTCATCTGACCAAAGCACGTTATGTCAAAACTCTAGAGGCTTGCTTGCATACTCATTTTTAAAATCAAGCCTAGCAAGAACATGCTTTGGCTTAAGAAGAGGAGTTTTCCTTGCTGATCTAGAAAATATGTTTTTAATATGAAGGATTCTACTGATTGTGTCCTTGCTAACTTTAATTTCATTGTTTTCGAAGTCCTTCTGCAACTCTCCAAGAGTAATTCTAGGCGAATTCATATCCTTCCTTGTTAATAATCTTTCAGCACATTTGGTTATTTTTCGAGAACGACCTGATCTGGCCAAATGAAGGGTTGATTTTTGAGACTTCCAGTGCCGAATTATTGTTCCAACAGAATTCAATGGAACCATCAACTGTTTGGATATTGTTCTTTATCCCAATCCACTTTGGTGAAGACTTACAATTCGCTTTCTGAACTCTTAACCAATCTGTTTATTCTTTGCAATGTTATGGTTGCTTACAATACGGTTATTAGATAAAGAATGACGCAATACTTTTACTAATTGCTTACTTCGAGGTCTATTTGTTGTGGAGCTCAGTTGGGTCCACAAGAACGGGAAAACATGTAGTAAGTAGTTTACAAGTACATTAGGGAAAGGTACAAGGATATAGAGAAAGATAAAGAGAATAGTAATAGTTGCAGATATCAATAAGATCTCACTCCACGAGGTACAATATCCGTTGAGATCTCGCTCCACCGTACCAGCCTTAGGAGCTGATTATATTGGATCTGGACGAGTTCTTTATGGAGAGAGATCAGGTCTCACAACACTATTGCACATTCCTGAACATTCTAGAAGCTTCTAAGCATTTTACCATGAAAAACGGTAATGAAATTATTGAGAAATCAAATGAATTTGATACGTGTTGCCAACTTTTGCTAATAATTGAGTTTTCTCTTCGCGTTGTGTTAAATTGTTATTTGTTATTTTTCCCACTGTTCCTATCTTAGTTTCAATATATTTTCTATGTTTGTAAAACGTTTCATTACCATTTGGAAGCTAGAAATACAAAAAATGATAGTTTCAGATCTGTATTGTAAACTTTTGGTGGGGGGCACTGTACATACATATATACGTACATAAAAACATATATATATATACACATATACATATATATACAAATATATACAGATATACTTTATATACTTTATATATATATATATATGTATATATATTATATACATGTCTACATATACACACATACTGAATAATAAAGATCCAAGGATCGACCCTTAAGACACACCCGCATTTATGTCATATTGTTTTGACGTACGACCATCAAGGACAACCTGGATTCTTCCCTTATTTCAGAATGTTTAATTATATTAAGTATTCATTTTGTAATATCATATGATTTGATTTTCATGAGAAGACCATCGTGCCATACCCTGCCCTAGCCTCCCCTACCTTATCCAGTGCATGGTATATATGTTCAGAGACTATAGTTAGAATATCTGCAGTAGAACGGGCATGTCTAAATCAATACTGTTGGTCAGAATCTGGTAGCTGTGAGGTGATGGACTAGAGCTTGGTTAATTAAGAAGTCAAATATTTGGCAAAAAGAGGAAAGAGGCTAATGGGGGATTCCAAGTTTATATATATACAAGCAGTTAAGCCCGGCTTTGCTCGGGCCCCATGCACTGTTCATAACTATGTGCATATGTATATATGTATATATTAAAAAGTTTGACTCATGTCCAGGTAACCTACATCTAAAATTTCACGTGTTTAGACCAGAAATTGGCGGAGGGGTTTGCCAGCGTCTGCAAAGATCAACTCGTTCAACTTTGACCTCTTAGCAGCCAAATTTTTAGCCAAAAACTGATTAAAAAGCTTGCTGCATGTCTACCCTTTATGTAAAATTTCAAATGTTTAGATCCAAAATTGGCTGAATAGTTTGCTAGAGACCGCGAAGGTAAAATCTTTTGAACGCTGACCCGTTGGCAGCCAAATTTTTGGCAAAAAAAAAAAAAAACGATTAAAAACCTTGCCCTATGGCTGAATACACTTTATGTAAAATTTCAAATGTTTAGACCAAAAATTGGCTGAGAGGTTAAATTTTTAAAAATTTCGCCCCAATTTTGACCTTTTAACATTTATTCTTTTTGGCGCAAGTCAAATTAAAAAGTTTGATCCATGTCCAAGTAACCTACATCTAAAATTTCAAGTGTTTAGACCCAAAATTGGTGGAGGAGTTTGGTCGCGTTCTCAAAGGTCAAATCGTTGAACTTTGACCCCTTGACAGCCAAATTTCTGGCCGAAAACGGATTAAAAATATTTTTCCTAAATCTCAATATCCCTTTTGTCAAATCTCGAGTTTGTAGACTGAAAATTGACAGAGTAATTTGGTAGGGAATGTACACACACAGACAAACAAACAGACAATTTCACTTTTATAAATATACTAGCATTTCAGTCCGGCGTTGCCTGGGTGTTTGGATGTGTAGAACAAAAAAAAATCGATATTTGTCGTATGAAAGGTCGAACTTCAAAACGATATTGATCTTGGTAAAATCCGTCGCCTCTGTCGAAAGTTTTAGGCAGGCATGCAAACATACATACATACATACATATAGTTATATATTGATAACTAAAAAATTTCGACCCAAACCCATTAAAAAGCTTGCCCTATCTCTGAATGCTCTTTATGTCAAATTTCAAATGTTTAGACCAGAAAGTGTAGGTCAAATTTTCTTTAACTTTGGCCCCTGTTATGACACCTGAACATTTATTGTTTTGGGCTCAAATCAAGTTATTAAGTTAGATCTTTGTCCAAGAAACATAAAACTAAAATTTCTAGTATTTAGACCCAAAATTGTCGGAGGAGTTTGGTAGAATTCTGAAAAATCAAATCATTGAACTTTGACCTCTTAACAGCCAAATTTCTGGCCGAAAACGGATCACAAAGATTTTCCCAAATCTCAGTACTCTGTATATCAAATTTCGAGTCTGTAGACTTAGAATTGACAAAGTTATTGCATAGGGAAATGTACACAGACAGACACACAGACAGACACACAGACACGTTCACTTTTATAGATATATAAATAGATAGACTAATAGATTAAACAAAAGTAAATACGTATATATAAATATATATGGAAACAATTTTGTGTTTCCTGTAAACATTTTACGCAAATATTATGCAAGGATATTTTATGTAGAATATCTGCATGATTATAATTATACGTAATAGTTAACTAAAGATGATCATCCCATAAGACAGCCGAAAAAACTAATAGGGAATTAATTAAAATGAATGTTTAAAAGAATATGCAAATTAGGTAGATCTTTTGCTCGTGAATGCAATTCCACAACCCATATATAAAAGAAAATTGTATTTTCTTTTTAAATAAATAGAAAAGAGGGTTGCCGTTTTTCTGTTGTTCTTGGTCTTGGCCTTCGGGTCGGGATCAAAGTGTAATATCTGTTCTGCAGATGCCGCACTTAAGATAATTTGTACCAGTCAATGGAAGGGATACTCTCTATACTGGGACAATTATTATTTTTGGTAACCAGAGTGCCCCCTTTTTGCCTACTTTTAGGGGAGCTGGTTTTTACCCCACATTAAAAACGGCCTTGTACCTAATTTGCTTTGGTGGGGAAGCAAATAAATACAAGAAATAGAAAAGAGGCTTTTTAATATGAATAAAAAAAAAACGAAGTCATAGGAGTATAGAAGATAGATAAATACATACGTGTGTGTGTGTGTGTGTGTGTGTGTGTGCGTGTGTGTGTGTGCGTGTGTGATCCGTACGGTTTGTAGAGTGAGTATTGATAAAGATGTCGAAGTTAACAATTCATTGAAATAATGAATGCTTGTTTTAAAGCATGAACGAAATACCTTGCACCTCAACAAATAATGGACTCATGGTTTACTGTCGTTCTGTCCATTTCATTCGTGGAGGAAATATAACCATCATGGATCCATTTGCGAAGTAGTAGGGTTCGGGTCTGTGTCGGGAAATCATTCATCGTCCCGTTTCTCTTGACGAGAACGAAGAGAGTACAAATTACAATGGACATGCGCACTGATGCCGTTCAATGTATAATGCCAAAATGCGATCGTAAATCTCATTTGAGAAACGAGAAAGAAAAATGTGTAAGGCAATGGAAAGGCGAATGAACGACCTGCACACCTGGGCGGTCGGCAAACACAGAACGGATAAATCACTAGCAAAATTTCGATGATATACCTCTCTCTCTCTCTCTCTCTCTCTCTCTCTCTCTCTCTCTCCACATTATATATATATATATATATATATATATATATATATATATATATATATATATATATATATATATGGGGGAATATTTGGGAAGGCTAGACGCTGTATGTATTGCGTCGAGTCGTAGAAATTTCCAGGTTGGTATCTTTCGGCGCATTAATTCACTGGGAAAGATGCATCCCCAGTATTCGTTAAGACATGTATCTAGGAGAAGGTAACGTTGGTGTAAAAACCTGCGGTCTACTGTATACTCTGTCCTATGGCAGTCATCTGCACCGACAAAGGTTAGCAGTAATACTAAAAAGTGGGGTTTGTTCTAAACAAAATCTTCACTATAAACAAATCATTTGTGTCTATTTCCGAGCAACTTAGTTATTGTGGCAGAAGCTCATACGTCTAAATCAACGGGAGAGTCCATCATATATATATATATATATATATATATATATATATATATATATATATATATATATATATATATAATTTTAGTCTTTCAATGAATTTAAAAATTTATGGCGTGAAATGTTTGAATTTCAAATCAAAAGATTTTTTATTATTCTATGTAAGACAAAGAATACATTTGAAATATTCTAACTCCTTATCCTATAGGATTTCGATGTCTACCATCTCTTCAGAGGAGAAAATATTAGCAAATAGTTATAATGTTTACACCTTATTTGCTAAAGTTAGTGAAACATGGAAAATCAACGATTTAAAGTTGTTAATGTATTTAAATGTCATAGAGTTAGGGAAGGTAATGAAAAGGATATAAAAATTCACATCCAAATTGTATTGTAAAGTTATGCAGTTTAATAAATGAATTTCGTAATGTGCTTTTGGGGTAGGTCAAACGGAAATAATTTTCCGTAGATGATCTCCCCTTAATCGACATAGACTCAGAAAGGAGATATAATTAAGAAAAAATAATTCAATTTAACGTAGATTCAATGAATAAGGCTTCCCCCCCCCATAACTGCACGCCTGTGGAACTCTCTTTCCAGCTGACTACAATTTAGTTGTCTTCAAGTCCAACGTAAACAAATTCTTGATTAACCGTTTCATTAAATAATCCAATTCACCAAATTTCTACTACTAGTGATTACTACGAAATTATCCCATTGACTACTGTACACTCAATAACCCTTATCCTCGAGTGGCCCTCGGACCTTGATAAGTGGTGACCCCTTTGTAAAAAAAAAAAAATAAAAATGTAATATCGGTATTTTATAATTATATGCTAACTTAATGTCATATGTTAGCCTTAGTTTAGAATTATTTTTAGCAGAAATCACAACCATTTTTGATGTTTCGTAGGATTTATTTATCTCCACTATTTAAAACGTTGAAATAAATACAAATGTTTTAAATTGCATACAATTAATAAAATAGGAAAAATACACAAAACTTTCCTTTTTTTATTTAAGATTTTATTTACGCTGGGCTCTTCTGTTTGTGAGCTGATAAAACTTCTCAAATTCATTTGTGATGTTAGGTTGTATAAGGGTTGGTCAAAATTAGACTATTCCTTCTATAATCGAATCTTTTTCGATTATCGACTCTTCCCATACAAAACCTATCTAAGAACACTCTCAGACACAAAGTACATCCTTGTGAAATAATAAAAAAAGAAAAATGTGCCACAAGCAGAAGAACGCGGCGTATAAAATCAACAGTAAGGTTCTTTGATACAACAGGGACCCGTTCAAAATGAATGTTTCGGTTTAGAGCAAAATCGAACAATGATATTTGACTTTTGCATTTTAAACTTTAATTCAAAATATAATGTAAAATACTTTTTTAAAAAATCAGCAGTAACTTCTCTACAGTGCAATGTAGACTACAATGTATTATGGACTAAGTTACTGCGGGGAAGCATATGCAGTTTTCCTCCTGGTTCACTGCGATGGGCTCTTGACTAGAGCAGGCAATCAAGCGATTTGATTGAAATAAATAGTCGATTTCACCGATTTCGATGACAATAAAAGTATTGGAAGTGCGAAACATTTGTTTATCTTCATTTAATCTCGGGCAAAGTCGGATCTGCCTGCTAGTTTTATTTAAATATTATGTATTAGTCTTTCCATTGGTGATAGTCGTGCTTCATCTATGTGATGTAGGTAAGAATCCGACCTGTTATTTAATTCAGAGATGATTCATTAGCCAGTTAACTTCCGACTTTGGTCTCTTCGTTATTAAGCCGACTAGTCTTACTAGAATAAAAGCAAGCTGAACTTTTTCCTAAATTCAACATGACCACGTAGATGAAACCCGGGTATCCCCAGCGAACACAGTAATGTGTCGTAATTAAATAAAATAATTCATCTTAGCTCTTGTAAAGCCTACGATGGAATACTATTTTTTATATGTATATATATATTTTTAGCGTACTATAGGCACTTCCAAAAGTCACCACAGAATTATCTCCCATATGTAAAACGATGTAACTTTATTATGAATTAATATTATCGGTATAACTTTTGTACCATTTAAAAGAAGAGCAAAATAAACTGGTAATAATTAAAAAAAAAAATTTTTTTTCATCGAACGAAAATAATGAAATTGCGAGACGAAAATCGTGTTAACATAATTGGCGCGTTAAAATAACGTTCCCATGTAGTAAGCATTTTGAATGTGAAAACATACCCGTGTTTAATAAATCTAGCAAAAAATCAACTAATGGTCAGGTTTTCGTGAAATTTTCGATACTTATCCAGTTTAGAATGAAATTACATATAAAATGCAGTTTCCCTAAAATATACGAGGGGGAATATATATATATTTTTAGTGCGTGCCCCCCCCCTATTTAATTTTTCGAAATTTGAACAAAATGTATTTAAATCTATCGAAATATTTATTATGAAACATAAGAGTTCAACTAAGTAAAAAACATTTATTTTTTAAAAAATTTAAATACACGTATTGAATAAAAACTTACTTTGAAGTTGCAATTAAAAAATGATATAAATATATCATTATGTTTTTTTTTAAATAGCGTTTTTGTAATCAGTATAAACTATAATCAGTTGAACTGCTAAGAAAAAGAAACTTCCTATAAATTAATTTTTAAAAGATTAAAACGATTAAAATTCCATTATTTCAAAATGTTCCGTTTCAACATAGATTTTTAATTGTGTTTATTTTTTTTTTAATATTAAGTTTTCATATAAACATGGCTTTTTTCAACTATTTTATCACCAGATTAAAACCGATTTGAAAATATTATTGCACAAATATTAAGTATTTTGTAGCCCCCCCTCATATTTTGTTTGTCTCTTTTTACCGAACAAAAGTATAGAAGCCGAACATGAACATTCAGTAAAACCATATTTCATATTTAATATACAAATGTTTATGATATTATTAAACATTAAACTGTAAACCACAAAACCTAACAACATTATAACAAAGATTAATTATTAATTGCAGTTTGAAAAAGATAAACAAGGGTTTTAAAAAATCATTAACTCGTTTCTGCTTTTTTATAATTCGTATCGTTAACATAAGTCTGACGTCACGGAATCATGCGCTCCTTTTTTCACAATTCTTCACACTCGGTTGGCAGTGCCTAGCGTACTAGCTTGTGATTAATCACGTTTGACACACCGGTTCCCGTCAGATCACCGAAGAGCAACGATGAGCATGGCCAGTATCAGATGGGTGACCATTTAGGACTTCCAGGTGCTGTGTGTGCTTTTCGCTTATCTCGGCATTGTTTCCAGTCGTCCTGGACTTCTTCTTTCCACTGGACTCGAACAGCGTCGATTCAGGAGAGGCGTGGTTTGGATTGCGCAACTCTTGTAGCAGTTACACGCGCATCTGCCCTTTCAGGAGGTATCCTTTGTCTTTCAGGACTGAACGGAGGTATTGAGCTTGTGTGTGTGTGTGTGTGTGTGTGTGTGTGTGTGTATAGAGTGCCGCAATTAAATAAAATAATTTATTTTATTTATTGTAAAACCTACGATAAAACATTGTGAAGATTTTAGGCCTACTAAGTTGTAATATATTTTATATATGAATATTTACATCCATATAATCACACACACACACACACACATACACATACACACACACACATATATATATTTATATTTAATGTAAAAGAGTTCTTTTATTACTGTCTAATTTCTGTTCTAAGTACAGCTTGTGTTGTTTTAGGTTCATATTCATTGAAGCCAGGAAGGTTGTTTAGAAAGTAATCGGTTGTCTCCCCTTACTCTCATTCGTGTGCCAACTGTTGATCCACGATGCTTAGACTAGACATGTTGACGCAGTAAACGAATCCTTGACTCGTGTAATTGATGGGTAGGGGCGAGAAGAGCGGTGACTCTGTTCAGCTTTTAAGGATCCTTATAAGTCTGCTACTCCTATCCAACAACTGCCCCGCCTCCTCGATCGGGTCCGATTTAGACAGTGTCCGGTGCCAAAGAGACTCGCATACCTTCGGCGCGCACTCACGATCATGCGGCAGGTGATTCGACGACATTTAACAGAGACGCAGGCAAATTATAAATAAATAAAAATAAAAAAAAATGGAAAAATATACAGCTTCGTCTGGCATATACCCATATCAATATTTTCTGACGCCTTTCTTTTGCAAAGAGAGAGAGAGAGAGAGAGAGAGAGAGAGAGAGAGAGAGAGAGAGAGAGAGAGAGAGAGAGAGAGAGAAGAGATAGAATGTGAATATGGTTATTCGGAATCTTAGCCCATTGTTCTAAGAGAGATAACCCTATTTTACTTCAGGCGAAATTGGTTATGCAAAAGTAAAGTCAGTTACGGACTTTACTTTTGTATAAGCAATATCGCCTAAAGACGTCTATAGTTACTTGTAACTGACTGACCGAAATATGCTCATGGCTGTGTAGTAACATATAGATGCTTATGTAAAACAAATAGAAAAAGAGTGCCTTGCTCTACTTCCGTATTGAGCACTCTTATATTTCTCATTACGTGGGGTTTCCACTAGTCCTGATAGTATTTATAAATATGTAAAGAAAATGTTTTGAAATTGTTCATAATCGAAATCATAAACGAATTTAATCTTTAAAATCTACGAAACAACGACGACTTTTAACGTAGAAACAACACGCACCCTGATTGAATTACTTATTTGTTTTATTTTTATTTATTTATTTTTTTTACTCATTTTCATCACCTACAAAGCATATTACCACTTGGACGTAAGGGGCTGCTATATGGGGCCATGTCTAGGAAAGATTAAGAAGATATTCGTCCATGTTACATTTAAACTTCTGCATATCAGTACAGCCAGGGAAGCATTATTTTTTTAAAATGACGCCACGACATCTAGAGACCGCAAGAGTGAAGGATGAGATTCATTTTAACAACGATAAATAAAAGTTCGTTACTATGATCTCCTTTTTCATAACGATGCAAACATCCTGAAGCTTCATTAAATTTACTGCTAGATTGGCAGGATGAGAGCAAGCTCAAAGCGCTTCCCCGAAAAATCAATTTAATTAACAATTGTCCTAGGTGTGATTAATAAACGACAACTGTTTAGTAAATGATTATAAAAATATAATTTAATTTAATGAGACTCCTTTTTTTTCTCTCTTTAAAAGTCCTTTTCGTCCCCAAACAAGGCGTATTGCCACTTGGAATGTAAGCATCTACTATTTGGGATCGTGTCTAACAAGGGAATATGGGGAGTTGAGCAGTACGATGTCCATTCACATTATATTTAAACTTCTGCAGATTAGTGCAGTCAGGGAGGCAGGAACTATGGAGGGGATTCCAAAGTCTAGTAATTCGAGGGAAGAAAGCATTTAAGTAGAAGGCTTTTCGGCATCTATAGACCGCAACAGTCAAGGGGTGAGATTTTGCTGCTTGGCAGATTAATCGGGAGTATTTATCTTGAGGTGCGCAAAAGTCATGTAAGCACATTCCACGTGAGGAGGCAAAAATCATCAGAGCATACTCTCAGGCATTCTACATTGCGGCGAAAGGAGTGGAAATGGAGCTAAGATGATAGCGCGATACATTTAAGACCATACCGAAGAGTGATAGACTAATGTTAGATGCACCATCATGCATGGGCGAGTTGTGGGGTTGTAAGAATATAGGATGGTCTCTGGTATGAGTACTTTTTTAGCACGAGAGAAAGAGTCCACCTGCTTTGCAGCATCCTTGGCAATGTTCTCAATGAATTTGTTCCAATCATGGTGTCCCGTGAATGCTAGGTCAAAAAATTTGAAACATTGACTCTCAGTTAAAATATCATTTGTCATAGCAATCATTGGTTTAGATTTTTTTTGTATTTGTTAAAGGTAAGCAGCTTAATCTTAGTAGCATTAGTTAAATGTTACCAATCATTTACGACCCCATTTTGAATTCCTGATTGATACTATCCTCGAATATCTAAGGCCTCTCTGTACAGAAGTTTGTCAGGACAACTTGGCATGCGGATATTTTGCACTAGATGTAAACCTTGACTAAATATTCAATATCACATAGTATTCGCGACCCAAATAAGATGGACAATCTACGAGGAATGGTGCACCTTCTCCAAGTGATGTTTCCTTAAGTAACAACGTACAGTTGGATACTCACTCAGACTAGATGAATTCTTGCCCTGGAATCCAAATAAGACCAAGAAGCCACAAGAAAGATCTAATATAACATATTTAAATGGTCAATTAGGGACAGATAAAATATGTTCTGACCCTCTTTATTAACTCAGTGTATGAGATGTAAAGAAGGACTTTAATGGAATATTCGATTATCTGTGTATCTCATGTAGAGATCAATTGTAAGCTCCCAAGAAGGGGATCTTTAATTTTTGAAAAGTAAATGAAAAGAAAAAAAATGAAGGTAATTTTCTAGAATTTCTTTTATTGCTTTTAATATATGTACATTCGTTTTTCCCTTATTTCTATCATAGAGTGTGGTGGCATTAGCTAATGTGCCCATCTCAGACACAATGTTATTAATAGGGTAATTTATAAATATCAGGTATAATATATTACTTCCGTCGTTTAATTCTAATATGACGAACTCGAAATGGTCAAATTCATAACCTGACAAGGAACACGTTATTATTTGAAAGCGTTTAACAAATTTCGGAATTACATTTAATTTTTTAATGTTAATGCAATTGTCAGTTGGATGATGAAACGGTATGATGAGAGGATTAAAAAATTACTTAAAAGTACAACTCGACAGGTGTTTGTCAGCATTGGACTTGAAGACGATATTGTTGTCGTTTTCAGTCCGTTAAAAAATTTGAGAAAGAATCCCGTGGAGTTTTGCGTCATCTAAATACCTATAAGAGTGCAGCAACGGTGTCTAGTCAAGACATGTCTGTAGTATTTGTGTAGGAAACGCAAAAACGCTTCACTGAACTGAGAAAAAGTCCGAGGTCTCACGCTATGAATAATGTACAATAAATGTCAATATTTAACTGAGTACACCCCCCCACACACATGGATATACCTAGATACATACACATACGCACACACACACGCACATACACACACGCGCGTGCGCGGATGCACACACACGCACACACGCATGCGCACACGCGTACACGCGCACGCACACACACATAAACAGACAAACGCATACGCACGCACATACACACACACACACACACACACACACACACACACACACACACACACACACACACACACGCAGAGTCATATAACATGTACCATATGTTAGTTGAAAAAGCCAAATAAAGTGCTTGATTGCAGATTCCACAAGAATTTAAATAAAGTATTTTGTTTTAAACTATAAAGTGTCTGTTGGATATAACAGGGTTTTATCCATCATAACAAAATGATGCATCAATAAAATTCTAAAAAACAATAAATAGCAAAGATGTATCTAAACAGTGTTATAAAATAACAGATCTAAAAATTATATATAAATCTATGAATAAAAGTTGATTACAAAATATTACCAAAACAAAATTTGCAAAATATTTGTTACTAAAACAGAATTTACAAAAAGTTATTTCCAAAACAGAATTTACAGAATTTACAAAAATTTTATTACTAAAACAAAATTTATTACTAAAACAAATTTTATTACTAAAACAAAATTTATTACTAAAACAAAATTTATTACTAAACAAAATTTATTACTAAAACAAAATTTATCACTAAAACAAAATTTATTACTAAAACAAAATTTATCACTAAAACAAAATTTATTACTAAAACAAAATTTATCACTAAAACAAAATTTATTACTAAAACAAAATTTATTACTAAAACAAAATTTATTACTAAAACAAAATTTATTACTAAAACAAAATTTATTACTAAAACAAAATTTATTACTAAAACAAAATTTATTACTAAAACAAAATTTATTACTAAAATAGAATTTATTACTAAAACAAAATTTATCACTAAAACAAAATTTATTACTAAAACAAAATTTATCACTAAAACAAAATTTATTACTAAAACAAAATTCATCACTAAAACAAAATTTATTACTAAAACAAAATTTATTACTAAAACAAAATTTATCACTAAAACAAAATTTATTACTAAAACAAAATTTATCACTAAAACAAAATTTATTACTAAAACAAAATTTATCGCTAAAACAAAATTTATTACTAAAACAAAATTTATTACTAAAACAAAATTTATTACTAAAACAAAATTTATTACTAAAACAAAATTTATTACTAAAACAGAATTTATTACTAAAACAAAATTTATTACTAAAACGAAATTTATTACTAAAACAAAATTTATTACTAAAACAAAATTTATTACTAAAACGAAATTTATTACTAAAATAGAATTTATTACTAAAACAAAATTTATTACTAAAACAAAATTTATTACTAAAACGAAATTTATTACTAAAACAAAATTTATTACTAAAACAAAATTTATTACTAAAACAAAATTTATCACTAAAACAAAATTTATTACTAAAACAAAATTTATCACTAAAACAAAATTTATTACTAAAACAAAATTTATTACTAAAACAGAATTTATTACTAAAACAAAATTTATTACTAAAACAGAATTTATTACTAAAACAAAATTTATTACTAAAACAAAATTTATCACTAAAACGAAATTTATTACTAAAATAGAATTTATTACTAAAACAAAATTTATTACTAAAACAAAATTTATTACTAAAACAAAATTTATTACTAAAACAAAATTTATTACTAAAACAAAATTTATTATTAAAACAAAATTTATTACTAAAACAAAATTTATTACTAAAACAAAATTTATTATTAAAACAAAATTTATTACTAAAACAAAATTTATTACTAAAACAAAATTTATTACTAAAACAAAATTTATCACTAAAACAAAATTTATTACTAAAAATAAAATTTATTACTAAAACAGAATTTATCACTAAAACAAAATTTATTACTAAAAAAAAATTTATTAATAAAACAAAATTTATTACTAAAACAAAATTTATTACTAAAACAAAATTTATTATTAAAACAAAATTTATTACTAAAACAAAATTTATTACTAAAACAAAATTTATTACTAAAACAGAATTTATTACTAAAACAAAATTTATTACTAAAACAAAATTTATCACTAAAACAAAATTTATTACTAAAACAAAATTTATTACTAAAACAAAATTTATCACTAAAACAAAATTTATTACTAAAAATAAAATTTATTACTAAAACAGAATTTATCACTAAAACAAAATTTATTACTAAACAAAATTTATTACTAAACAAAATTTATTACTAAAACAAAATTTATTACTGAAACAGAATTTATTACTAAAACAAAATTTATTACTAAAACAAAATTTATCACTAAAACAAAATTTATTACTAAAACAAAATTTATTACTAAAACAAAATTTATTACTAAAACAGAATTTATTACTAAAACAAAATTTATCACTACAACAAAATTTATCATTAAAACAAAATTTATTAATAAAACAAAATTTATTACTAAAACAAAATTTATCACTAAAACAAAATTTATTACTAAAACAAAATTTATTACTAAAACAAAATTTATTACTAAAACAAAATTTATTACTAAAACAAAATTTATTACTAAAACAAAATTTATTACTAAAACAGAATTTATTACTAAAACAAAATTTATTACTAAAACAAAATTTATTACTAGAACAGAATTTATTACTAAAGCAAAATTTATCACTAAAACAAAATTTATTACTAAAACAAAATTTATTACTAAAACAAAATTTATTACTAAAACAAAATTTATTACTAAAACAAAATTTATTACTAAAACAAAATTTATTACTAAAACAAAATTTATTACTAAAACAAAATTTATTACTAAAACAAAATTTATCACTAAAACAAAATTTATTACTAAAACAAAATTTATTACTAAAACAAAATTTATTACTAAAACAAAATTTATTACTAAAACAAAATTTATTACTAAAACAAAATTTATTACTAAAACAAAATTTATTACTAAAACAAAATTTATTACTAAAACAAAATTTATCACTAAAACAAAATTTATCACTAAAACAAAATTTATTACTAAAACAAAATTTATTACTAAAACAAATTTATTACTAAAACAAAATTTATCACTAAAACAAAATTTATTACTAAAACAAAATTTATTACTAAAACAAAATTTATCACTAAAACAAAATTTATCACTAAAACAAAATTTATTACCAAAACAAAATTGATTACTAAAACAAAATTTATTACTAAAAAAAAATTTATTACTAAAACAAAATTTATTACTAAAACAAAATTTATTACTAAAACAAAATTTATCACTAAAACAAAATTTATTACTAAAACAAAATTTATCACTAAAACAAAATTTATTACTAAAACAAAATTTATTACTAAAACAAAATTTATTACTAAAACAAAATTTATTACTAAAACAAAATTTATCACTAAAACAAAATTTATTACTAAAACAAAATTTATTACTAAAACAAAATTTATTACTAAAACAAAATTTATTACTAAAACAAAATTTATCACTAAAACAAAATTTATTACTAAAACAAAATTTATTACTAAAACAAAATTTATTACTAAAACAAAATTTATTACTAAAACAAAATTTATTACTAAAACAAAATTTATCACTAAAACAAAATTTATTACTAAAACAAAATTTATTACTAAAACAAAATTTATTACTAAAACAAAATTAATTACTAAAACAAAATTTATCACTAAAACAAAATTTATCACTAAAACAAAATTTATTACCAAAACAAAATTGATTACTAAAACAAAATTTATTACTAAAACAAAATTTATTACTAAAACAAAATTTATTACTAAAACAAAATTTATTACTAAAACAAAATTTATTACTAAAACAAAATGTAATGCTAAAACAAAATTTATTACTAAAACAAAATTTATCACTAAAACAAAATTTATTACTAAAACAAAATTTATCACTAAAACAAAATTTATTACTAAAACAAAATTTATTACTAAAACAAAATTTATTACTAAAACAAAATTTATCACTAAAACAAAATTTATTACTAAAACAAAATTTATTACTAAAACAAAATTTATTACTAAAACAAAATTTATTACTAAAACAAAATTTATCACTAAAACAAAATTTATTACTAAAACAAAATTTATTACTAAAACAAAATTTATTACTAAAACAAAATTTATTACTAAAACAAAATTTATTACTAAAACAAAATTTATCACTTAAACAAAATTTATTACTAAAACAAAATTTATTACTAAAACAAAATTTATCACTTAAACAAAATTTATTACTAAAACAAAATTTATCACTAAAACAAAATTTATTACTAAAACAAAATTTATTACTAAAAAAAAATTTATTACTAAAACAAAAGTTATTACTAAAACAAAATTTATTACTAAAACAAAATTTATCACTTAAACAAAATTTATTACTAAAACAAAATTTATTACTAAAACAAAATTTATCACTTAAACAAAATTTATTACTAAAACAAAATTTATCACTAAAACAAAATTTATTACTAAAACAAAATTTATTACTAAAAAAAAATTTATTACTAAAACAAAAGTTATTACTAAAACAAAATTTATTACTAAAACAAAATTTATCACTAAAACAAAATTTATTACTAAAACAAAATTTATTACTAAAACAAAATTTATTACTAAAAAAAAATTTATTACTAAAACAAAATTTATCAGTAAAACAAAATTTATCACTAAAACAAAATTTATTACTAAACAAAATTTATTACTAAAAAAAAATTTATTACTAAAAAAAAATTTATTACTAAAACAAAATTTATTACTAAAACAAAATTTTATTACTAAAACAAAATTTATTACTAAAACAAAATTTATTACTAAAACAAAATTTATTACTAAAACAAAATTTATTAGTAAAACAAAATTTATTAGTAAAACAAAATTTATTACTAAAACAAAATTTTATTACTAAAACAAAATTTATTACTAAAACAAAATTTATTACTAAAACAAAATTTATTACTAAAACGAAATTTATTACTAAAACAAAATTTATTACTAAAACAAAATTTATTACTAAAACAAAATTTATTACTAAAACAAAAGTTATTACTAAAACAAAATTTATCACTAAAACAAATTTATTACTAAAACAAAATTTATTTCTAAAACAAAATTTATTACTAAAACAGAGTTTATTAGTAAAATAGAATTTATTACTAAAACAAAATCTATTCGTAAAACAGAATTTACAACAAAATTTACTACCAAAAGAGAATTTGCAAAATTATTACAAAAACAGTCTTTATAAAAAATTATTACCAAAACAGAAGTCTAGAAATGAAAAACATATACAAAAACAAAATCTTAAAAATGCAAATCAACATGATACCACAACAGAATTCTAAAATTTAAATGGCAAAATCATACTACCAAAAATTCTTTAAAAAAAATATATATAAGTTACAAAACTGTACAAAAACCGAATAAAAAAATAGAATGCAGATGACTCCAAAACTTTTATTCTAAAAAAATATTACAAAATAATACCAAAACAGAATTTTAAAATAATAAAAAAATGATATAGAATTCTACAAGGAAAATATAGATTAATACCAAAATAGAATTCTTGCAATTCTAAACAAATGACTCAAAAGAAAAAATTCTTTCGTGCGATACCCAAAACACAATTCTAAAAAAATTATTAAATTATGCTAAACGGTATTCGACGAAGAAAAATATAAAATGATACTAAAACTGAATGCTTCAAAAACTTACATCAAGAGGAATTTCTGTAAAAAGAAATTTACAATATAATACCAAAACGATTTCTGAATTTTTGAGATGATGATTGGGTATTTGTATTATTATTCATCAGCCTACTGTTCTCATCTTGAGTGTGATTTTCACAACGTTTCGGTCGATATAACCTCCGACCTTCTTCAAGTGTATCTTGTCAAACTCGGGAATGTTTCTGTCGAACCCGTGGCGTAGTGGTTAGAGTACCGGGAAAAATCAATTTTAAAAGTGATATTCTCCTGAAGGTTGAAGGTTCAATCCTCAGTGTGGCCGACCGAAAAATACATTTGAGAAATACTGAGGACCTTTATCCAGTCATGGCTGACGGAACAAGAGCACGCTACACCCGTGAAGTAAATAAAGGGTTCCGCCCGAGTTCGACAAAAACATTCCCAAGTTCGACAAGAAGGTCTGAGATTATATCGACCGAAACGTTGTGAAAATCACACTCAAGAGAAGAACAGTAGCCCGATGAATAATAATACAATACCAAAAAGAATTAAAAAAACAGAAATAATGACTATAAAATTATACTAAAAAAAGAAAGAATTAATGCTGTAGGTTACGATATTTTAACAGAATTGTAAGACGAAAAAAAGCCCCACTGTTTTTATTCTAACATGATACAAAAAATAATAGGTTTAATAATTATATATAAAATTTGAAAATAGATAACAAAATGATATTAAAACAAAATTCTAAAGAATAGATATCAAAAAGATATCAAAATATCAAAACAGGATACTAAAAATTGAATTTAGGCAACATTCTAAAAATATGACAAAGACAACAAAATGATACCAAAGATGAATTCTAAAACGAAAAGAATGATGACAAACGATATTCTAAAGGAAACATGATATCAAATGATACCAAAAACACAATTCTGAAAGACAAAATAGTTTATAAATAATAACGAAGTAGAAATTAAAAAAAAGATTACGAAATGATACCAAAACGGAATTCTAGAAAACATTGAGTTTCGATCTATTGCCCCTCCTCTCTTTTGTCAAACGTTTTTCTCACTCTTTGTCTGTACCTAAACCTAAACGCAAATTCCATAAACAAATTTCTTTTTTAGAAATGCCAGCCTGCGAAACTCAGTTCCCCAGCTTGCTTTCCATCTGACTACGGTATGGTCGTATTCAAGTTCAGTGTAAATAAGCTCTTGTAGAGCAGTTTCCCTAAATATTCCATTTCTACGCAATTTTCAGCACTAACCGTTGATACATTGTTATCTCGGTAACCACCGTACACTCATTAACCCTTATTCTCGAGTGGTATTCGGGCCTTGATAAGTGGTGACTCCCATATAAAAAAATGCAAAGTCATACAAGTACAGAATTTTAAAGAAGTTGATTACATAGTAACACTAAAACCAATTTGTATGGAGTCCCTCAGGGGTCAATCCTGGGCCCAACTCTCTTCCTGATCTACATCAATGACCTCCCTAAACACATACTTAAATCATTCGTTGACATCTATGCTGATGACACGACCATCTACGGCAACACATCAAAGGCTGTAAATGACAAAGTTCTCTCTGATTCTCTCTCCTCTGATCTCGAGCGCGTGGTTCAGTGGGGGAAGAGGTGGCTGGTTACCTTTAATGCATCCAAAACCAAACTGCTATCCTTACATCATCAACGCTCTGATCCCCATCTGGCATCAATTGTGATGGATGGCACTCGTCTGGGTGAGGCCCCGTGTTTTGACAAGCTTCTGGGTTTGACCTTTACTCCTGATCTGAAATGGAACACGTACATCAAGTCTGTTGCCATGGTCGCTGGAAAGATGGTGGGGTCCTTCTACAACTCCAGAAGATATCTCACTACGGATGCAATTCTCTATCTATATAAAAGCCAAGTACGTCCAAGGATGGAATACTGTTGCCATATCTGGGCAGGAGCTGCTAAAAACAGCCTATCCTGCCTTAACAGAGTACAAAATAGACTTCGTGGCTTAGTGGGGGATGCCCTTTTCTCTACCCTGCAACCTCTCTCCCACAGAAGAGACGTTGCGAGCCTGTCCTTGTTTTATCGTTATTTCCATGGCAGATGCTCGTCTGAACTCCAATCTCTGGTCCCCCCTCGCCAATCTTTCACGAAAAACACCCGTCTAGCTGAATCCACTGTGAAAAATTTCCCCCACTCTATATCTGTGCCTAAATCAAAACGCAGATTCCATGAACAAAGCTTCTTTCTTAGAACTGCACGCCTGTGGTACTCTGTTCCGTCTGCCTTCTTCCCTCAGGACTACAACTTGGATGTCTTCAAGTCCAACGTTAACAAATTCCTAATGAACCGCCCCCTTAAGTAAACATTTCAGCAAATCTCCTCACTAACGTAATGTACTTGCAATAACCCTTATCCCTGAGTGGCTTCCGGGCCTTGATAAGTGGTGATCACTGTGTAAAAAAATCTAAACATGATTCTGAAGCGAAAGCATAGATAACAAAATAGCAACCAAAATTTTAAACAGAGAAAATTAATTAAAAATAGGATACTGATATCAAAAACGAATTTTAAATAGACTACAAAATGAGACCAAAAAAGGATTCTAAAAGAAAAAGACATAAAAAAATTCTACCAAAATATAATTAAAAAAAAAATGAAATTACAAAATGATATTAAAAAATACTAAATAATAGCTTACAAAATTGTAATGTCACCAAAACAGAATTCCAGAACAAATAAGTGGTACGAAAACAGAATTCTGAAAACATAAATTTACAAAATGGAAGCAAAAGATAATTCGAAAATTAAATGAATTAAAAAATTCTACCAAAACAGAATTCTAAAAATATAAGTGTATCAAATGATAGAAAACGATAATTCGAAAATTAAATGAATTAAAACATTCTACCAAAACAGAATTCTAAAAATATAAGTTTATCAAATGATAGCAAAAGATAATTCGAAAATTAAATGAATTAAAAAATTCTACCAAAACAGAATTAAAAAATATAAGTTTATCAAATGATAGCAAACGATAATTCGAAAATTAAATGAATTAAAAAATTCTACCAAAACAGAATTCTAAAAATATAAGTTTATCAAATGATAGCAAACGATAATTCGAAAATTAAATGAATTAAAAAATTCTACCAAAACAGAATTCTAAAAATATAAGTTTATCAAATGATAGCAAACGATAATTCGAAAATTAAATGAATTAAAAAATTCTACCAAAACAGAATTCTAAAAATATAAGTTTATCAAATGATAGCAAACGATAATTCGAAAATTAAATGAATTAAAATTTTTTACCAAAACAGAATTCTAACAATATATGTTTAGCAAAAAATAATTGATTATAAAATTGTGACCAAATTATTTTTGGTCAAATTTTATAATAAATTATCTTTTGCTAAACATATATTGTTAGAATTCTGTTTTGGTAAATTTTTTTAATTCATTTAATTTCCGAATTATCTTTTGCTATCATTTGATAAACTTATATTTTTAGAATTCTGTTTTGGTAGAATGTATGGTAGAAATATAAATTATAAAATTATACTAAAAAGAATACTGAAATATAGATGTAAAAATGACCAAATCAGAATTACAAAAGAATAGATTATAAAAAGATATAATTCTAAAAAAAAAATAGATTTCAAAATGAGACAAAAATAATAGATTATAAAACGTTAGAAAATAAATTCCTAAAAACAGATTGCAAAATAATACCAAAACAGATTTCTAAAAATAATAGAATTAATAAATGAAATAGTATTCTTAGAAACATAGATTATATAATATTAAAATCGAATTAATAAACAAATTAGTATTCTTAGAAACATAGATTATACAATATTAAAATAGAATTAATAAACAAAATAGTATTCTTAGAAACATAGATTATATAATATTAAAATCGATTTAATAAACAAAATAGTATTCTTAGAAACATAGATTAAATAATATTAAAATCGAATTAATAAACAAAATAGTATTCTTAGAAACATAGATTATAAATATTAAAATCGAATTAATAAACAAAATAGTATTCTTAGGAACATAGATTATGAATATTAAAATCGAATTAATAAAATAAAATAGTATTCTTAGAAACATAGATTATATAATATTAAAATAGAATTGATAAATAATAGTATTCTTAGACACATAGATTATATAATATTAACATCGAATTAATAAACAAAATAGTATTCTTAAAAACATAGATTTTACAATATTAAAATAGAATTAATAAATAAAATAGTATTCTTAGAAACATAGATTATATAATATTAAAATCGAATTAATAAACAATATAGTATTCTTAGAAACATAGATTATATAATATTAAAATCGAATTAATAAACAACATAGTATTCTTAGAAACATAGATTATAAATATTAAAATCGAATTAATAAATAAAATAGTATTCTTAGAAACATAGATTATATAATATAAAAATCGAATTAATAAACAAAATAGTATTCTTAGGAACATAGATTATGAATATTAAAATCGAATTAATAAAATAAAATAGTATTCTTAGAAACATAGATTATATAATATTAAAATCGAATTAATAAACAACATAGTATTCTTAGAAACATAGATTATATAATATTAAAATCGAATTAATAAAAAAATAGTATTCTTAGAAACAGATTATAAATATTAAAATCGAATTGATAAACAAAATAGTATTCTTAGAAACATAGATTATATAATATTAAAATCGAATTAATAAACAAAATAGTATTCTTAGAAACATAGATTATAAATATTAAAATCGAATTAATAAACAAAATAGTATTCTTAGAAACATAGATTATGTAATATTAACATCGAATTAATTAACAAAATAGTATTCTTAGAAACATAGATTATATAATATCAAAATCGAATTAATAAACAAAATAGTATTCTTAGGAACATAGATTATGAATATTAAAATCGAATTAATAAAATAAAATAGTATTCTTAGAAACATAGATTTTACAATATTAAAATCGAATTAATAAACAAAATAGTATTCTTGGAAACATAGATTATATAATATTAAAATCGAATTAATAAACAAAATAGTATTCTTAGAAACATAGATTATATAATATTAACATCGAATTAATAAAGAAAATAGTATTCTTAAAAGCATAGATTATATAATATTAAAATCGAATTAATAAACAACATAGTATTCTTAGAAACATAGATTATAAATATTAAAATCGAATTAATAAACAAAATAGTATTCTTAGAAACATAGATTATATAATATCAAAATCGAATTAATAAACAAAATAGTATTCTTGGAAACATAGATTATATAATATTAAAATCGAATTAATAAACAAAATAGTATTCTTAGAAATATAGATTATATAATATAAAATCGAATTAATAAACAATATAGTATTCTTAGAAGCATAGATTATATAATATTAAAATCGAATTAATAAACAAAATAGTATTTTTAGAAACATAGATTATATAATATTAAAATCGAATTAATAAACAAAATAGTATTCTTAGAAACATAGATTATATAATATTATAATCGAATTAATAAACAAAATAGTATTCTTAGAAACATAGATTATATAATATTAAAATCGAATTAATAAACAAAATAGTATTTTTAGAAACATAAATTATATAATATTAAAATCGAATTAATAAACAAAATAGTATTCTTAGAAACATAGATTATATAATATTAAAATAGAATTATAAACAAAACAAACAAAAAACTAACACAATTAAAATACAGTACAAAATGTTAGGAAGAATGAATCCTACAAAAATACATTAAAATTATTCCGAACGCATGTCTAAAAAATACACCAAAATTGATACCAAATCAGAATTCTAAAAAAATAGATCACAAAATGTTACCAAACCATGATTCTATAAAGCAAAAGTATACTAGAAAATGATATCAAAACAAAATACTAGAAAAATAGATTCCTAAATCATACGTAAACAGCATTTGGAAAGAAAAAAAATGTTTAGATAACGATAACAAAGCAGAATTCTAAAAATAGATTACAAAATGATAATAAAAAAGATATCTAAACAAAGATAGCAAAATGATACCAAAAACAGAACAATAAGCAATAGATTACAAATAAAACCGGAATATGGAAATAAATAAATAAGTAATAAAATGATAGCATGATAAAATTCTTGAACGATAAAATACACTATAAAGTCATACCAAATTTTAATAAAAATAATAGTTTAAAAATGACAGGAAACAGAATTCTAAAGAATATCGATCAGAAAATAGTGACAAAACAGAACTCTAAAAACGAGATTACTAATGAGACCAAAAATAATACCAAAACAAAATATTAGGTTACAAACTATTGCTAAAACAGAATACTAAAAAGAAAAAAAAGAAAACAAAAGGATAGAAAATAACGATTTTGACAAGTAAAAATTGATTGCCAAATGATAATTATATATATATATATATATATAAGATATATTTTAGTCATCGACATACAGACCTGTTTCGTTGTTTCACAACTCATCAGTGCCGCTAGACTAACACCTATCCCAAGCCGAGGATCGAACCTAGAACCGTCGTGATGACAGTCGGCAGTTCTACCCCCTGACTACGGAATCGGTGGCCGAAATTAATCTGTCCGAATGTCTATTTAAATAAACATCCGTCCGCCACTCGTAGAGGGCTCAAACGTTTGTTTGTAAACAAACCGCGAGCTTCACATTTTTTCAGCTAAATTAAGTAGCGAGTAAGATAATTTACGATAGTGCTCTACCCAAGAGGGGGGCTTTATAAGATATATATATATATATATATATATATATATATATATATATATATATATATATATATATATATATATATATATAAGCGAGATAAGACGCTGATAGAATTCAGATGAAAATCCTGATAGATATTACTTGAAGTAATACTTTCAAGAAGATCCTAGCCAAAAACGAAAAGCTCAATATTTAAGAATAGAGCAATATATATGTTTCGTGTTTTAATTTTACATTCTGAAAAAAAAAAAAACAATATATAGAGGCATACATTCGATTTAAGAATTTATTGCTTGACAAAAGGAATATATAGAAGGGGTTATTTTAATTTCCTTAATCCATGGATCATCAGAGGAAATGAAATGCAGTTAGCAAAATGTTCAGCTGTGAATGCTAACTGCATTTCATTTCCTCTGATGATCTGAGCCATTGTTGAAAATCCATGGAGTAAGGAAATTAAAATAACTCCTTCTTTATATTCCTTTGTCAAGCAATAAATTCTTAAATCGAATATATGCCTCTATATGTTGTTTTTCAGAATTTAAAATTAAACCACGAAACTTATATATATATATATATATATATATATATATATATATATATATATATATATATAAAAGTGAACGTGTCTGTGTGTCTGTGTGTCTGTGTACATTTCCCTACGCAATAACTCTGTCAATTTTTAGTCTATAGACTCGAAATTTGAAATACCGGGTACTGAGATTTGGGAAAGTCGATGTGACGGGTGTCAGCCAGAAATTTGGCTGTTAAGGGGTCAAATTTCAACGATTTGACCTTTAAGAACTCTACCAAACTCCTCCGACAATTTTGGGTCTAGACACTTGAAATTTTAGATATAGGTTCCTTGAACATGGATCTAACTTAATAAAGTGATTTGAGCCCGAAACAATAAATTTTAAGGGGTCATAATAGGGGTCAAAGTTTTAAAAAATTAACCATTTTTTTTTGTTTTTTTGCTTTTTTTGCACAGCATACACCTCCAAACACCAGAGCAAGGGGTCAAAGTTCAACGATTTGACCTTTGAGAATTCTACCAAACTCCTCCGCCAATTGTGGGTCTAAACACTTGAAATTTTAGATATAGGTTCCTTGGACATGGATATAACTTAATAACTTGATTTGAGTCCAAAACAATAAATGTTAAGGGGACATAATAGGGGTAAAAGTGTTAAAAAATTGACCGCTTTTTCTTTTTCTTTTTTTTTTCTCAACATACACCTCCAAACACCCGGGCAACGCCGGGCTGAAATGCTAGTATATATATAAAATTGAAACAAATCGAGCAATCGCCTAACCTTATAGCCATTGCATATATACACATGTACACATACATACACATATATATGCTAGCATGTACACACACACACACACACACACACATATATATACACACATATACATAGATACATATATACATGCCTATATATATCAATTACGTCTTATAATTTATCGGTTTGAATGAACGCTAATGTGTTGCAAATTTTACAAAATGGAAAATACAATATTCTTCTTCCACAAATGGTAAATATAATTCACGTGAACTCTTTCGAACATTGTTGCACATTTCTCGTTTTTTATAACGTCTTCCATTGTTATTTCGCTACTTTTTTGTGCGCAAAAGTGGAGGGCTGCTTGAAATATATAAAATAAAATATTAAATATAAAAACCCAACACCGTTTTCATTCTCCAAAACACCCTCATAAATTTGTAATCACACACACACACACACACACACACACACACACACACACACACACACACACACACACACACACACACACACACACATGCGCATAAGCCTGAAGTGTCCTAGAGTGGGTGAAACGCGGAATATTCAGTGTAGCTTAATCGACATATACATATTTTATAACTTACTAACTAGCTCTACCTACGTATTGAGCACTTTTGAAGTAAATACTTAAAGTTTACGCATTTCGTATATTAATTTTATGTGAGTAAATGAAGTAGTTATATATATATATATATATATATATATATATATATATATATATCGACACACACACACACACACACACACACACACACACACACATATATATATATATATATATATATATATATATATATATATGACATCGACGCACTTTTGCATTTTAGCTTTCTTTCTTTTTTTTTTGCTGAAAGAGTTTGAGTTGGAACAAGGGGACACAATCACGGAATTTACGGAACTTTTGCGAAAATTTTCGCAAACCCAAAACGAATAGATTAATACAGTAACGCAACAGAAGACGTTAATCACTGAAACATTTATTGAATTAGATGAAATGTATTTCGCAAAATAATGTTCTTTTTAAATTAAAATTTCGAAAACAAAATCGAACAGTTTATTTACAAATGATTGCGCTCATTTCTCAGAGAAAATTTCGTGATTGTCTCTAATTGTCCTGAATCGAACTCTTCAAAAATGGAAGCAAAAAAGGCTAAAAACGCAACAGTGGCGAAATCAATTTTGCAGCAAAGTCGATATAATGTCTAACGAAGTATTAAAGAGTAAATGTAATATATACTTTAGAAAATCTTTTTACCGGTGCCATTTTAATAAGTTATTTAAAAAATAGGATTTGTAAATTTAAATATAATTATTGATTCGTTTGCTTTTTATATCATTAGTTGGACCAAACCGCTATGTGGCTATTACTAATTATTGTGAAGGCAGCGTTGTTTTAATTGAATCTAAATTGCCCCCAAAACTATTAATATTCTTGCATTAGAATTTGCTGACAGTTTAAATACTTCAAAATTCCATTCAAACTTTTAAAGGTAACATAATGATTAACACCTTTTTCTAACAGTTAACACATTATTAAAGATGGCTTCTTTGTTTACGATAACGTGTCACAACAGAATTTGGTGTTGAATCTTTTAAACTGTTGAAATAAAAGTAATCCATTGATTTATTCAACGTTTAAGGGACAAAATATAGTATATAATTCTTTCTAATCCTAAAAATAATTAACTCCTGCTTACAGCAAACCTTCCCATTTCTCATATTCAGGATTATTATATTAATAGTCGTTTTAGCCCATTATAATGGGGAAAAAGTTATAGACGGTTGATTTAAAATGAATGTTTTACTCGAACTTTTCGAGTAAACGTGGTATTGTAGAGACTGCATTGATGCTAATCCCTATTTGTCCCTATTAATCCTTAAATATGAAACGAACGAATACCATCATAAATAGTTCGATATACCTTACCATAACAAAGGTTTATACAAATTTTCAGCTAGATCGGTATCGTAGTTTCCGGGAAAAATGGAACTTAAATGCAATTTTCTATTAATTTATAATATCCTGTTAATCCCTAACTGTGCATAGAACATATACCACAACTCTTAGCTTGCTACACCTTATCATAACAAAGACCAATACAAGATTTCAGCCATATAGGTCAAGTTGTTTCCGAGGAAAAGTTGCACGGACAGACAAGCAAACAAACAGACAAACAGATAGAAAAACTAAGGGAAACATTATATAGAAGTTTAATTTCTTCAGATTTATTTTCAGGGAGATGTTTTTACATCTTGAGTTCGAAATTTAATTTGATGAGGAATATATGTTTTTAAAAACCAGTTTTCGGACGTCTTACGAAATATGGAAAGTTACTTTCAATTTATTAACTCATAAATGTATAAGTAATTAGACTATCTGTGACCCGTTTGGTCACTATATGTTATGGCTAGCTATGGAATATATATGTTGAGTATATTAATTATGGCAAAACTATGCGCGCTTGCGCGAACAACAATGCCCACCACTTTTAGCATATAAAAATATATGCTTAATATCCGGAAAACTACTTATTTACGGACAATTTAAATGCGGTAATCGTTTTCAGCATACCCAAAATCCTTCAAAAGTCGTAATTTTAAAGGAAAATATTAAGGTAGAAACCAAGTAAAAATTTACCAAATCTTCTATTTTTATATTTGCTTAAAGAAAGTGTTGGTTATCCGGGCCTTAAAATTTGTCTGACGTCACTTCCGCCGAATGTCTTTGTAAACAGTACGGCTCTTAACAAAAGCACTTATGACAAGTCAACGGTTATAACTTTTGCCAGCGCTGTTGGATATGTCGTCACTGATTTGAGGGAGATAACTATATTTTACTAAGACATTAGCGTACAGTGAGCACCCAGTTTTTGGCCACCTCGCTATTTCGTACGTTTGTTTTTTTCTTATTAGTTCCTCTGAAAAAAACCCAACGTATTTTAACTTTTATTTAAAAGAAAATAAAGCTGATATTTCGGCTTAAGAATGAATTTTCTGGAAAAGTATGCGACGCAAATTGCAGAGTGAAATATAATATTTATTAAATAAACAAGTTTGACAAAAGTTTTTAGTACGATTCTTTAATAATAAAAAAACAAACAAACAAACTTTACTCTCTTTTTTCATTTAATTATTTAGTTTTTCTATCATTTTCATTTGTTTTAGAACAGTTTAAAACTTTTCATTTATATTAAGAATCATTTTAATTTTATTTAATTGGAATTCATTACTGAGATGAGTACTATTAATTTTATTTATTGCGCAGTGGATTGAGACGTTGAATCTCTACGGTCCCAGGTGAGAATTGTCTGAAGATAGCAGGTTCAATCCTACCCAAAGCCGATGGATGGCAGTAA
Organism: Euprymna scolopes; assembly: GCF_053919585.1. Lineage (NCBI taxonomy): Eukaryota > Metazoa > Mollusca > Cephalopoda > Sepiida > Sepiolidae > Euprymna > Euprymna scolopes. The sequence continues at coordinate 99,192,720 of NC_136493.1, forward strand.
TTGCTGAGAAAGCAGTTAGGAGATTCGGAGTTCCTATCCCGTCACGGTTACCACCTGATGAAGGACAGAGGAATAGTTGGCCGAAACGTCGTGAAACAACAACTAAGATAAAAAATGAGGATAATAGTCCGCAATAAATAAATTAATTTTAATTTTTATATAAAAGTGCAAAGGTTGATATTTGAACGTTTTTCCATGCGAACACTTTAATTTATCTGTTTCAAATATCAGTTTGTTTTTGTTTTTAATGTTTCCGTAATGTTAAATGATTTGCTTTTGTTTTAGCGTCTCAAATTGCCGTATGAAAATATGAATGAAAGCAGTTTTAAACAGTTACAAAATGAAAATGAAGAAAGTTTTTTTTTTTTTTTTAAACTAAAGAATTATACTAAAAACTTTTGTGGTATTTCCTGAGGTGCCTGGAAAACTCGTCCCGGGAAAACTCGTCTCCGGAAAACCCGTACCCGGAAAACTCGTACCCAGAAAAATCCCCCCTCCTTTTTGCTAGGTAGGAAAACTGGTCCCTTATTGAATAAATATTGATCGAAAACACATCTTATTACCGTTCTTGAAGGAGATATTGTTTTTAAAAGAGACTATGCACCCCCATAATATTAAAAAAATATATTTTTAACTCTTGCTTAAAAAAATAAACTTGATCACGGAGTCAAGATACGAAAAACGAAACAAAATATTTATACTCTAGTTTTAACACGTTTTGTGTCATTACGAAACAAAAATAAAGAAAGAAAACACGTATTATCAAAGAAAGCAATTATTTTATTTAGAAGAATTAATTCAGTTTAAATAATTCTTGTGCTATTACAAAACAAAAAAGAAAACACGGTCTTATGTAATTTTGGTACCGCGCTAAAATAATAACGTTATTATTTCGAAAGCCATGGGTAGGGGAAGGTTATCGTTTAAAAGTCATTTCGGGAGCACTTGTGCAGTACTTAAAAATATACAAATTTATTTTCTTTTGGAGGCTCGTTTTAAAACTGTATCTACCTCAGTATTTTCTTTAATTTTCTGACATTTTTTGTTAAAAAATATTTACTAAGCAATGTCGCACTCGACATTACTTGTTATTTCTTTTTAACTAAATAAACTCTTAAAATAAGTTTAACTATATAAACCCTTTAAAATAAGTTTAAACACCAAAAACTTACAAAGCTAGGTAGAAAACGAAAACTTAGAAAAAATCAATTTAAATTTTTAAAACAATAAACATGTAAAAATATTTTTTAAAAATATTATGGGATGTGCATTATTACCTAAAAATATACAAATTTATTTTCTTTTGGAGGGGGGGTACTCGTTTTAAAACTATATCTACCTTAATATTTTCTTTAATTTTCTATTTTTGAGCAATTATCCTCCTAAGACGTGATTCTTTTATGTCGGACATTTTTTGTTCATAAGTAACACTAGACATTATTTTTTTTTTAATTAAATAAACTTTTTAAAATAAGTTGAAAGACCCAAAACTTTCAAAGCTAGGTAGAAAACAACAAATTAGAAAAATTAATTTAATTTATTTTATGACCGGAAAAGTCGGGCGGCCCCTGTTAGTATTAAATAAAATGTGGAAATAAACGTTAATAAAAATAATATGTAACTACTGTTACTATTAAAATAAAATACTGTTAATACAGTTACTCTAAAAAAATAAGTACGGTTTATACTGCTATTAAAAAAAAACAAACACTGTCATTACGGTTACACTAAAAACAAACACTCCTAATACTGCTATTTTAAAAGCAAATACTGTTAATACGGTTATATTAAAACAAATATCGTTAACACGATTACTATCAAAAACAGTGTTATAATACTATTTTTGGAAACAAATACTCTTAATACGGTTACAATTAAAAATAAATACTGTTAATACGATTACTATAAAAACAAATACTGTTAATTTGATTACTATTAAAAACCAAAAAAAGTTAATACTGCTATTAAAAAACAAATACAGTTAATACGGTTACTACAAAAAATAAATAATAGTTAATACTTCTATTTTAAACAACAAATACTGTAAATACAGTTACTATTAAAAAATACTGTTAATACGATTACTTTTAACAAAAATACTGGTAATAAGATTACTATTAAAATACAGTCAATTCAGTTATTATTAAACACAAATACTGTTCATAAAGTTAGTATGAATAACAAATACTATTAATACTGTTATTACTAAAAACAAATATTATTTAAATAGTTACTATTAAAAACAAATGCTATTAATACGGTTACTATTAAAAACAAATTATGTATACACGCCAACTATGTTAATCAAATAATTTTAATACTGCTTTCTTAAAAAATACTGATTATGCAGTTACTATTAAAAACAAATAATTTTCATACTTTTACTATAAAAAGCAAATTCTGTTAATACGGTTTCTTTTAAAAAGAAATTCTGTTAATACTGCTATTTTTAAAAACAAATACATTTAATATGGTTACTATTAAAAATAAATACTGTTAATACGGTTACTATTAAAAAACTGTTAATACGATTACTCTTATAAACAAATACTGTTTATTCTACTTTATAAAAAGCAAATACTGTTAATGCAGTTATTATAAAAAACAAATACTGTTACTACGAATACTATAAAAACAAATACTGTTAATTCGATTTCTATTCAGATCAAATACTCTTAATACGGTTACTATAAAATACAAATACCATTCATATATTTCCTATATATATCATTAATATATTTAATACAAATACTGATAATACGCTTATTATTAAAAACAAATACTTTAATACTGCTTTTAAGTATAACAATTACCGTTAATACAGTTACTATTAAAAATAAATACTATTGATATAGTTACTATAAAAACAAATACCGTTAATACTGCTATTAAAAAATTTAATTATAACGGTTACTATTAAAGACAAATAGTATTAATACGGTAATTATTAAAACCAGAGATTGTTAATAAGGTTACTATTAAAAATAAATACTAATTATAAATTTACTATTTACATTTACTATTTAAAAGAAATACTGTAAATACGGTCACAAATACTATTTATAAGTTACTATTAAAACAAATACGGTAACTGTTAAAAACAAACACTTAATACGATTACTATAAAAACTAATACCATTAATACAGTTACTATAAAAATACTGTTACTTCGGTGACTATTAAAAACAAACACTATAAAAATGATTATAATAAAAAACAAATATTATTTATACGATAACTATTGAAAACAGATATAGTTAATACGGTTACTAATAAAAATAGTTTTAATACTGCTATTATTATAAACAAAAACCGTCACTATTAAAAACGAATACTGTTAATACTGTTAATATTAAAAAACAAATACTCTTAATGCGGTTGCTACAAGGTGTCCAATAGTTTACTGACGGGTATTGAACTTTAATTGATTCTTCATTTTTGATGAAAATTTTTAGTAATTTTACCACAATCTGACAAAGACATTGGGAAATTTTTTAAAAACATGCAAAATTTCAAGAATCTTATGAAAAACAATGTCTTTTAAATGTTGCTAATTTTCAGCTTCGTTTGTTCGTTCTCTTTCCAAAACAATAATGGCAGATTGCAGAATCTCTGGATTGCGATTTAACTACTTTATTTCGTTTCTGATGTTTTCCATCAATTCTTGTAGGGTTTGGGGTTTAACGTTTCTAGGTCTGTCAGCTCCATTACTATTAAAAAACAAATATTGTTAATACGGTTACTATTAAAAACAAACACTATTAATACTGCTATTATTAAATCCAAACGTAGATTCCATGAGCAAAGCTTCTTTCTTAGAAGTGCACGCCAGTGGAACTCTCTGCCGCTTGCCTATTTCCCACCTGACTACAATTGGACGTGTTCAAGTCCAACATAAACAAACTCCTGACAAACCGCCCCTTAATTAAGACACTCTATCTAACCACCCAATACTAATGATTACTACAATACTATCTCATTGATTACCGTACACGCAATAACCCTTATCCCTGAGTGGCCTTCGGGCCTTGATAAGTGGTGAACCCCATGTAAAAAACAAAAGCAAAAAAACAAAACAAATACCATTAATACGGTTACTATTAAAATAAATATTGTTAAAACAATTACTATTAAAACAAATACTGTTAATACGGTTACTATTAAAAACAAATACTGTTAAAACGGTTACTGCTGAAAAAACATATTAATACTGCTATTAATAAAAACAAATACCGCTAATACAGTTACGATTAAAAACAAATCACGTTAATACGATTATTATAAAAAAAGATATAATGTTAATACGGTTACTATTAAAAACAAATACCTTTTACATGGTTACACTTAAAAATCAACGCTGTTAGTACAGTTACTATTAAAAACAAATACTGTAAATATGGTTAATATTTAAAAAATTAAATACCGTTTTTAAGCTTACTATTAAAAACAAATACCGTAAATATGGTTACTATTAAAAAGACTGCTAATACGGTTACTATTAAAACAAATATGGTTAAAACTGTTACTATTAAAAAAATAATGTTAATTCGGTAACTATTAAACACAAATACCATTAATACGGTTACTACTAAAAACACATACTTTTATTACGGTTATAATTAAAAACAAATAATGCTAATGCTGTTACTATTAAAACAAACACTGTCACTATACATATATATATATATATATATATATATAAACTATATATACATATATATACTATATACATTCTATTTATACATATATCTACTACATATATACATATATATTACTATAGAAATACTATATATACATATATATGCTATACATATATATGCTATATATACACTATACGTATATATATATATACTATATATATATTTATATATATAATATATATACACTATATATATACATATATATATTTTATATATGCAAATTTATAAAAATATATTTACTATATATATACTATATATGTATGTGTATGTAGAAATATATATATATATATATACTATGTATATAATATATTTACTAGATACATAATATATATACTATATATATATACTACGTATATAAATATATATATACGTATGTATATATATATATATATATAGTATATTTATACTATATATATATATCCTATATATATAGTATATATATACATATATATACCATATATACATACTTACATACATATATATATACTATATATACATATATATATATATATATATATATACATATATATATTATATATGCTCTCTCTCTCTCTCTCTCTCTATATATATATATATATATATATATATAATATATTGATATTGGCATTCTGTAGATGTTCAGTCTAACTGGAGATGCTCTGATAATATTGTAGCTGATGGTCGTAAAATATCATATTTTAATTTTTTCAGATTTCGTATATATATTTGTAGAGTAAAATGTTTATCGACTTTTTATATTATAAAGTTGTGATTTAAAAAACAAAAAAACAAAACAATATGTCCATATTACTTGGGTGCATCAGCTTGAATTGGAACTGGAACCAAAACCTATGAAATATATATATATATATATATATATATATATATATATATATATATATATATATATATATATATATATAAAAGTGAACGTGTCTGTCTGTCTGTCTGTCTGTGTACATTTCCCTACGGAATAACTCTGTCAATTTTTAGTCTATAGACTCGAAATTTGAAATACCGGGTACTGAGATTTGGGAACATCGATGTGACAGGTGTCAGCCAGAAATTTGGCTGTTAAGGGGTCAAATTTAAACGATTTGACCTTTAAGAACTCTACCAAACTCCTCCGACAATTTTGGGTCTCGACACTTGAAATTTCAGATATAGGTTCCTTGAACCTGGATCTAACTTAATAAAGTGATTTGAGCCCGAAACAATAAATGTTAAGGGGTCATAATAGGGGTCAAAGTTTTAAAAAATTAACCATTTTTTCTGTTTTTTTTGTTTTTTTTGCACAGCATACACCTCCAAACACCCGAGCAACGCCGGGCACCCCTGCTAGTATATATATATATATATGTATATATATATATGTGTATATATATATATATATATATATATATATATATATATATATATATATATATATAGCTTTACTTTCTTCAGCTATAATCGAAACAGAAATCCAAACTTATGAAGAATTCTTGGTAAAATTATTTATTACAAAAAATGGAAGTCTATAACAATTAAACAGCAGTCACTCGGATGTAAGGGTGACACGTGACACACAAAACATATAGCACACACGCTATGTATATATATATATATATATATATATATATATATATATATATATAGTAATTTATAAAATATATATGGCGGTTAAGCTACACTGAATATTCGGCGTTTCATCCACTCTAGGACTCTACAGGCTTAGGCGCAAATTCTGTGGTTGTTTATCGTTTTTTATATATGTAGTCATCGCAATACAGCCCTGTTTCGTTGTATCACAACTCATCAGTTCCGCTAGACTAGCACCATTCCCAAGCCAAGGATTGAACCTAGAACCGTCGTGTTGACAGTTGGCAGTTCTCCCACTCGACTACGGAAGCGATGCCCGCAAATAATCTGTCCGAATGTCTATTTAAACAAGCGTCCGTCCACCACTTTTACAGTGCTCAATGCTAACCAAGCGAGCAACTTATAATAGGATTTTCAGAATGTGAGAGATTGTATATAATAAATTCCACAGCCAAACAACGTCGCAGCCCACAAGAGCCATGACAGTCAAAGAACCGGAAGTCCAAGACTCGAGTTTCGCCCTCATTTGGGCTCATCAGATAGACACATCCGAACTCAGTCTGGATTGCATCGTCCTTTCGAGTTAAAACTCCTACTTGTGAGACATTGACTTGGGGTTATTAGCTGGTTGGATGACCGCGTCCCTTGTTGAGACAAAGTAGGTTCATTTCACAGTCGGATTGCGGCGCGGTTTGCTTGATCTGTGTTGGTTAGGGAAATTCTTGTTTTCAGGGCGTTTGCTCAGTTGATAGAGAGCTTGCCTTGCATGCAAGAGGGTCGGGTTTCGAATCCTGAGTTCGGATGTGTCTAACTGATGAGCTCAAATGAGGGCGAAACTCGAGTCTTGGACTTCCGGTTCTTTGACTGTCATGGCTGATGTGGGCTGCAACGTTGTTTGGCTGTGGAATTTATTATATACAATCTCTCACATTCTGAAAATCATATATATATATATATATATATATATATATATATATATATATATATATATATATCGGAAAGAGAGAGAGAGAGAGAGGGGGGCGAGTGTGATAAATAAATATATAGAAACATAGATTCAAATATAGATATAACCACAATAAAGTAGATTGATAGATAATTGGTTATAATAGATCAGAGAACGATGTTAAAACAGAAAATTAAATTGTGTTTGCAAAACTGGAGAAAATACATTACCTGTTTGCTGTTTTTGTTCTTTGAAACCTGATAACTATCTTCAAAAGAAGATAGACATGTGCTCACAGTAAGTAATAGAGTCAAAGATAACGCGTGGTAATTGTCCCGATAGCACTAACACGTATAAGTTTTATGAGATTCTTTACGTATCTTAAAAAACAAAACAAAACAAAAAAACAAAAACAAAAAAATTACTTATTTATTTATTTATCTAATACCTACAGACATTAGTGTTTCATCATTTCGGGAATCCTCAGTGCAGTTCTCTTTCTCTCTTTCTCAGCATCATTAGGGCCACTGACTTTCTCCCTTAGTCATCGAGATTTGGAAATTGCCCCCCAAAAATGTGGTATATATATATATATATATATATATATATATATATATATATATATATATATATATATATAAACTCAATGCCAAATTGAATATTGAATATTGATTCTATGGAGCAAAGCTACATGAAAATTTTGAGGCTTCTTGAAGATTATAATACTATTCTATGGTTGAAATTTTATGACAATTGGGAAAAGAACAAAACAAAACAAACAAACAAACAAACAAAAAACTATATTTTGAAACCAATGAAGTATGCCCAAATTTGCCTACATGTGTATATATAGTGTCCTGACAAGCCGGCTTTAGATTTGCTGCCTTGCGATGAATTTTACTCATTTATTTTTTCTGGGATGTCTCCTCTGTGACCTTGCTAGACAACTTATATATATATATATATATATATATATATATATATATATATATATATATATATATGTATATATATGTATGTATATATACTATAATAATATACTATAATAATTATTAAATACCTACCGACACTATCATCAGTAGGGTGTCACGAGTAACACCAGTCGATAGATTCGAACTCGGCGACAGAATCCACCTGGCTTCCGTTAACCGCGAGAAATGCTGTTGAATTTAAACATTTATTTTTTAAATGCTTTTTAACGTTTGTCAGAGTGATCTAATCATTATATGATGATCTGCGAATAAGAGCTAAATTGTCCAATTTTAATTCAACTGAAAGTGCTCAACGATAAGAAACGAGTATATATATATATATATAACATATATATATATATATATATATATATATATATATATATATATCGTTAAATAGTTATCTACGCAAAACCAAAGGATTTATTTAATTCACACTCACAGTATTTTATTCATTAGTTTATGTAGTATGTCTTACACGTGTCTCGTTACATAGCTAAAGTCCATCAAATAATTCATAAGGGATAAATATGTGTTCCTCGGAGAGAAGAAACAGTTTAAGAGATTTTTTTCCTCCTTGGAATAAAAAGGATGTGGTGAAGAAAAATGTTGATAAAAGGAAATTGAAAGTTCGCAAAATCATAAAATAAAAAAAACCCATAGATATTGCAGTGATTATAGGTATCTTTCTGAAAAAGACATAAAAATAAATAAAACACGATTTAATGCTTACGATTTAATTTTGCAGATTTCAGCTATCAATAATATATACACACACACACACACACACACACACACACACACACACACATATATATATATATATATATATATATAAATATGTAATAAAAAATCAATACGAAAAATATATAAATGTTTATATCTTTTCTGTATTTATTTCCTGTGTGTTGACGGGTAGGAATACAAAAAGTCTTTTGAAAAAACAAGAATGTTTCCTTCAAAAACACATATTTTCGAACGATCCTTCAATCTTCCTCAGTGTGATATATATATATATATATATATATATATATATATATGATTAGTTTTTTTTGGAAAAAGAATTCCAGCAGAGTGCTCAATTAAAAGGAAAATCCAAATTTTAAGAGCGTACTTATATTTTGTGTACAGAAAGTTGTTAGTTGAGACGAATATTGGCTGAAGAGAGCTTGATAAGGATACCTTAAACGGGCCTTATTATCGGGCTTGACACCGACGGTACCAATGACCTGTCTCAACTAACAACTTTCTGTACACAAAATATATATATATATATATGTGTGTGTGTGTGTGTGTGTGTGTGAGTGTATATGTATATATATATGTATGTATATATATATATGTATATGTATATATATATGCATGCATATATATATATATATATTGCATTCCTACATTTGCATGTAATTATACATATAATATATTACTTATAATGACGCTATTTGTTTATTGTTCTTGTTTACTATGTAATCAGAACTCTAGAAGGTGTTAATTCTAAAATTTCCTATTTAATATTACTAATTATAATTTAAGTTTTGCATGATCTTGTTTGTTCATATATTATTGTTATAATAAAATTTTAAAGAGTACTTTTTTTTTGATAATTCTAATCTGGCGTTTAGAGGATTTTTTTAATATAAGGATAACATGTATCAAATTATTATTTCAAATGAACTATATCTATATATAATGAAACTTGCAAAGAGAAATATCGTTGTATTAAAACCTATCAAGATTAATCAATGTACTAGATAGGGCAATTAAAAAAAACTGGTGATGGAAATAAATCTACTATAAAATAAAATGATTACAGAAATTCCAAAATAGCGTAGGTCTTCAACAACACATGCCACATACAAATTCAATACATCTACCCTAATATCGCTATCTTATGTAGCCTACGACCACCATTTCTGCCACATTTACTTGTGCTAATAAAATGTTACATTATATACGTGAAGAAGCATCATCACACACGTCACATCTATAGAGAAAGGAGTTCCTATTTTTCTCTCGCATTATTTTGTACTCTCACCACTACCAGTTGAAGCGGGTCAAATTCTAGATTCTGTTATCCCACTGTGATTGGGCTGTCATTAATTGGTTATTATATACATATTCATAACATAATTCTTCCATTTTACACTTCCTAGTTAATGAATTCTCCCCGGCATAATTTCGATTACTTCGATTGACTGAGCTCATTTCACCTCCTTTTATTAACGAACTTTTATATGGCGTCACTTACAAACATATTCTATGGCCCTTCAGGATGTCCTTTACAAACAACACAACTTCTGTTCTTAGTAAAAATACCAAACATATTACAGTATAATATCTAGCCTTTGACACTTTTGGGGGGTTTTGTTGCTCTACATTAGGTAACGGTCCTGGATATGACCTTAAACTATATCCAGTGGTGAGGCCCCAGCTTGCGGGCTTTGGGGAGTGTGGAGCCACCCTTTAATTACCGTTGCTCCCAGGTCCATTCTGACCCGGAGTGGTAGTACCTGTTAGGGTCCCAACTATGGGTTAAATAGAAACCGACTTGAAAATAATAAATATATTCTATTAAAAAAAAATTTCTTCAAAATCTTTGGATTCGGCATTAAATAACCCGAAAAGGGTTGATATGCCGTAAAATAAAAACAACCAAACCAATACATTAAGTACCAGCAAGTATTACCTAAGTACTAGGTCAACAAAACCATCAGGATTTACCATGACAAAAAATAATAAATAAATAAATAAATACAGCACAAAAAACTTTTACGCTTCACAAAATGCGAAAATGTATTTTTCTTTAATTGCAGCACAACGACGACCATGATGACGACTTCAACACATAATCAAACTTACACTATAACACGTGACTAAATTAAAAAGCTACGTTGCGTTCTGGAATGGCTCCAAAATACAAATTGACTCAGTCTAGAAGGATTTCTCCTTCACTGATAGGTTAGAAAAGGTGCGATGCAGTAGGTGTATCAGAATTTTTGTAGGCATTTTTGACACCCCTAACACGAAACTGCGAATAAAATATAAAAATCTCGTAATTCCTCTGTTTAAGTGGGTTGTTTTCTTTTAAGTGGGTTGTTTATTTTCTTTATGGATTATACTTCCAAAATAAACTATTAAAGTTGTTTTAAAAGTAATAGAATTTTTTTTTAGAAAAACAGTAATGAATTTTCCGAACTCAATATTTTTCAATTTTTAAACATTAAAAATCTATCAAAATTTTTCTATTGATTTTATTTTTTACGATATTTTCAGGGTCAATGTGAAATGTTATGCTCTTTCCAATAAACCGAATATAATATTTTAGACAAACGTTTTTTTTTAAATTCACGTCCCCCCCATTTTCAAGTGTGTATTAAAAAGTAAATAATTAATTTACTCACCGAAAAGTAAATAATTAATTTACTCACAAATTGAAGAGAAAAGGTCAATAAATAATATATTCAAATTTAAAACAAAAAAAGTAGTGTTTTTTTAGAATTTTACCTGTAAAGTTTGAAGTTTAAAACCTTTTTTTTAAACCACGTTATTTGTTTTTTCTTTTTTTTTTAATGGAACCTTGGTCCTTGCTCCTTTAATTGAAAAAAAATTAGGGCTTGAATTACATTTTTCGATGAGTTATAAGCTTGGAAAGACAGGGGGTCGAATAATTCACGCCTCCCATTTTGAAATGTCTATTAAAAAGTAAATAATTAATTTATGTACCAAAGTCTTATATATCACAAATTGAAGAGAAAAGGTCAATAAATAATATATTCAAATTTAAAACAAAAAAAAGTACTGTTTTTTAGAAATTTACCTGTAAAGTCCGAAGTTTAAAACCTTTTGTAAAAAAAACACGTTGTTGTTTTCTTTTAAATGAAACCTTGGTCCTTGCTTCTTTAATTGAAAAAAAAAATGAGGGCTTGATTTACATTTTTCGATGAGTTATAAGCTTGGAAAGACAGGGGGTCGAATAATTCACGCCTCCCATTTTGAAATGTCTATTAAAAAGTAAATAATTAATTTATGTACCAAAGTCTTATATATCACAAATTGAAGAGAAAAGGTCAATAAATAATATATTCAAATTTAAAACAAAAATAAGTTCTGTTTTTTAGAAATTTACCTGTAAAGTCCGAAGTTTAAAACCCTTTAAAACAAAAAAAAAAAACACGTTTTTTTTTTTGTTTTTTTTTTAAATGAAACCTTGGTCCTTGCTCCTTTAATTGAAAAAAAATTAGGGCTTGAATTACATTTTTCGAGGAGTTATAAGCTTGGAAAGATGGGGTGAAATTATTCACTATTTTCACGAAATTTCTGACACATCTAGCGATGCAGTCTTACAACAAACACTACACTATGATCTCGGCCTTCCTTATATATTTATTTTCTTAAAATTCCGTTTTTTTTTTCGGCAAAAAATCATATTACAAAATTCGGTGATTTGAAAATAAACGAATTCGTTACATTTACATAGAGAACGGTTTCATATTTACATTAACAAATACAATAACGGTTATTGTTTTTCGAACCTAATAAAAGGCATTAGAATACATCACAACACAAAACTAATCCAGGACGAATACTTGTATACTTTAAATTCTTTTTTTTTTTATGGATGCACTCCTTCTTTTTAAAACATTTTTCCACCTACTTATTTTTGGCTCATTGTACCAGCAACTATTTCCCAAGTACTCGGTCAACATGACCATTCGGATTTACCATCACAGAAGAAAAAACAAAACAAAAGTAAAAACAAAATACATTTTCGTATTTTGTGAAGCGTAAAAGCTTTTGTGCTGTATTTATTATATATACAATTCACAAGCTACGAAAGTGTTATCTTTTTAATATTCTAGCACGACGAAGTGCTAGATTCGGCCACTTTGATAAGTCGTAGACGACGAAACACGTGTGAGTGGATAATTATATTTAAAAAAAATATATATATACCGCTCCCCATGTGGGGTACCAATTTGGTTAAACGGAAAATTATTCCCAACTCACATTTAGGTAAAAATGTACTTTCGCAAATAATTGAATTAATTCAAAACATATCGCTAAAATCACAACAAACAACATCTAAGTAAATCGCGATATATCCAGACAGTCGTACGAAATGGGTCAACGGTAAGGGGTTTAGGCTCATTACCGTGGGGTCTCGATTTCGAATCTCGCTAGATTCAGCCACTTTTATGAGTCGTAGACGGCGAAACACGTGTGAGTGGATAATTATATTTTAAAAATAATATATATATATATACCGCTCCCCACATGGGGGATACCAATTTGGTTAAAGCAAAAACTATTCCCAACTCGCATTTAGGTAAAAATGCACTTTCGTAAATAATTGAATTCATTACAAAACATATCGCTAAAGCCAAAACAAACCATATATATATATATATATATATATGGTTTGTTTTGGCTTTAGCGATATGTTTTGTAATGAATTATATATATATATATATGTGGAGTTATATTTTTGGATTATACGGTCATTGGATTATTTACCTTTCACCCGACTTTCCATTCATGTGTAATCACCTTTTTCTTCACTATATTCCCTCTGCTCCACTTTTTGTCATCAAGTAAGATCTTTGACTTACTTGTTGTTTCATCAAATACTTTTATATGCAAAATCCGATCCCGCATTTTGCTAATTCCTACCCTCTGATGAGAAGGAAAGTATTTCTTTGAAACTCCGCGGATTAAGGACTATCCACTTATCAAGTGTTTCCTTTTTAGATCAAATGTTTTTAACTCTTTTTCAAAGTGTTTTTTTAACATGTTTTATTATTATTTTATATATATATATATATATATATATATATATATATATATATATATATATATAACATGTTTTATTATATATTATTATTTTATATATATATATAACAT